>NC_045542.1:163051250-163246250 GCF_009769535.1 Thamnophis elegans | reverse complement strand
TTCTTAAAGACTTCCAGTGTTGTGGCATTCACAACTTCTGGAGGCAAGCTGTTCCACTGATTAATTGTTCTAACTGTCAGGACATTTCTCCTCACTTCTAAGTTGATTCTCTCCTTGATTAGTTTCCACCCATTGCTTCTTGTTCTACCCTCAGGTGCCTTGGAGAATAGTTTGACGCCCTCTTCTTTGTGGCAGCCCCTGAGATATTTGAATACTGCTATCACATCTCCCCTAGTCCTTTTTTCTCTTAAACTAGACATACCAAGTTCCTGCAACCATTCTTCATACGTTTTCGTCTCCAGTCCCCTAAGAAGAGTCGGGATAGATGGTCTCAGGGATGTATGAATTTCAAATTCTATTCTATTAATCTCAAATCAATACATACTGTACATGACTTTATTTAAAGATGCACACATGCCTTTATATTTAGTAGGTTGTTTTTTTCATGTCAGAACACATTTATCAAATATGCCCATTGTTTGAAACACTATCTCTTGAGTGATTAGATTGACCAATCCTATTGGCATTTTGTAGCTCAAAGAGGTTGAGAAGGTTCCCCTCCTTCTGCTTTGGAATCCTTCTCATGGAATCTTTGTTAGGAGCTCATACCTGCCATGGCTGAAGTTTTGGAGCCACCAGTATCTCTTTGCCCTCCTTGCTTCTCTTTCTATATTTGGAGGAATAGGCAGCATTCAAGACATGACCCAGAGTCTGAATGACAGTGTAAAGAAACCTGTCATTTAGGATTTGTGTCCTGCTCCTTTTTCCTTGGATCCCCACTGGCACTTTCTGGGTGCATCTTCTCCGCTCTTTGACAGAAAAGACATTCTTTGAAAAGGAACAGTGAAAATATTCATTTGGAAATTGGTACTCTAGAAAGATATTGGGTTCATAGGCATCATCTTTTGTGGGTTTCTTCTTCTGAAGGCCGAAGTACCAAATACTATGGTTGTGTTTGTAAACCTTATGCCTTGTCACTATCATTCCCCACACGACTGCAGTGACCCAGACTTTCCCTTCAATGGGTCCTGGAATACCTTCAACTGCTACATAGAAAGGAATAATTTGGTTCAGTTGGGATTGGCGTTCCATGAAGTTAACAAAGACATTGACTTGTCTCCACTTAGTGAGGCCATCCCTGAGTTCTGGTATCATTGCAGTTTTTGAGAACTTTGGTGCTATGACAACACAAATTCCATTCTTGACAAGCATAGGAATAAAAGTCCTCATGAAATTCTCTCCATTTTCTGTGTTTACAGCAATGACACCAATCAAGGTCCATCTGAAATGGAGAAGCACTTGGACAATTGCTGGATACTCAATCCCTTCTCTGGGGAGCATTGGGTGGAAAAAGGGGAACTGATTTTTATCACCCAGAGCTTCTGGAACAAACACAGAACTGATCTGAAAAAGCAAAGAAGATTGCTGTGTCATATTTGGGGTAAGATCAAATGCAAAATATTGCCTATTAATAAACCTATCTTCATTCTTGTGAACAAATTAAAATAGTTTATTATTCAGCATTAGGCCATATCCATCTAAATAATTCAAAATGCAGAATATTGACAAGGGTGAATATAACTGAATTAAAAAAACATAAAGCAATAAAGAATAAAAACAAAGGACATAAATCATATTTGTGTTGTCACCCCTACAATTTACTGCAATCAGAGTCAGGTATGTTTCAATTCAGTTTCAAGCTTGGCTTATAGACTTTAACGATTGGAGCTAAGGAAGATGGAGAGCTATGATTTTTTTTTAGTTTAAGCAATGCATTGAGTCATGACCTTGCTCTAGATAAGATACTTTGATGATGATTGGGCCAACATCCTGTTGCAGAGAAAACTACTTCAGATAAGGAAAATTATTTGAAAAGTCACCTATGACTTGGATGCGATTTTCCACAGATGATAATTTTTGTCTTTGATTTATTAATATCATAGAATTATTATGAAAGTAAGAGCCAAGTCTTCTTAACAATCTACACAAACCAATTTGCAAGTAGGGTGATAATATCATATTATTAGCATACAAGAAGGCGTATGAATTTAGTGATCTAGGCAAATGTACTTCATGATCCTTCATCACTCCTGGTAAGCCATCAATATTTACACTGAAGAACCATGGTTGAAGTATGCACCCATTTCTTAGCCCTTGGTAAATATTGATCCTATTTGTCATGGCTCCACTGAGCCCAAATCTCACTCTCAGACAGATGCTTGTCAAAAGTGTTTTGATCTGGGCCAGAAGTCCAGGTTCCAGTTTAAGAGAAATCAATTTCCTCCATAATATTTTTGTTCACTATGTCAGATCCTGAACTAAGATCTATAAAGGCAGCAAACCATTGTTTCCTCTGACTGATACATTTTTGGGGGTTGATGGTTGAGGGCAAAATATTTGTCAATAGTGGGTTGACTTTGTCTAAAGCAGCCTGTACTTCTGCAAGGATGCACTTTTCATCTACGCACTGTCAATCCTATTCAATAAGAAACATGCATTTAATTTAGCCACACTATCTATTAGACTAATGGGCTTTCATTCACAGGTTCCCCTTTATTCCATTTTTATGTATTTAAATTACCATTACCATCTTCCACCCATCTGGAATATGGCAGCTATGATTTATATTTGTGAATGAACCATTGAATAGTTGGGATATTGATTGAATAATTCAGATGATAAAATCCTCTCTGGGGGCTCTATTGCTCACCAAGCCCTTGTGATAAATTGTATGATGGACAGATTAGGGTAAAATATATTTTGGCTAATATGCCTGTAATTTTATTTAATACAATGTTTAATTAATGCTAGTGATAGTTATGTATACTCAAGTTGTTTGCTCACTCATCGCCACTACAAACCAGTGATGGGTTGCAGGCAGGATGCCCCGGTATGGGCGTACAGGATCCTGCCCAGAGCACTGGATACCATTCTGGTATATTGCTCCGGAGGGGCCATCCGCCCACACACACTCCTTACCTGTCTTTAAATTCTTTGGCGCTTCTGTGCATGCACATGGCTTGTACAGCGCCTGGGCGATGCTTCACTGAGCAGCTGGAGCATCATGGAGGCTCGCAGAAGTGTCGCTGGATGGTAATATACATGGACGTTCCATGCGCATTCATATGGAGGATGCTGGGCCTCATTGTACCCGTACCAGTTGCAACGAGATCCGGAACCCACCACTGCTACAAACCCTCTATCAGCTAGATAACAAACAAACAAACAAACAAATACACACACACACATACACACACACACCTGTGGGACTTTGTAGGGACCTACTAATGCTGACATCTGGATGGAGAAGTCATTGGCAGATCCATCAAGGACAGCCAAAAGTTTATCCTTCCTTCCACAGCTGTAGTTGGGAACATTGGCTTCTCCTGTAGAGAGCATGTCCATCAAGGCATCTGAAGTGCCAATGGCGCTCAAATTGTTGTCACAATTGTTGTAGCCAAGTGTGAGATTTTGCAGCAGTTGAGAGTTCTTGTTTATCATTTCAATAGCAAAAACAAATCTTAGAAGTCTTTGGTAATAGTATTCAGGCCTAGCATTAAAAAAGCTATTCAAGTTATCTGTAGGAGAATGGCAAGGAGAGCTAGATATTTTATTTCAAAAGACCCACGTCCATCCTCCCCCCATGAATCCCATTGACCCTTATCTAGTTCCAATTTAGCACTGACCATTAATTGACTAGATTCTTGTAGATGTAGCAACAATTATCTCTTCTGTGCTTTAAGCTCAATGGATGTTCTTTGTTACTTGCACCTGACATTATCATCATTACCATCAACAGCAACATTTTTTAAAAAAATATTTCTCTTTTTTTACCCTACCACATTATACGTAAATGACAATATCCATTCAAAACAGAAGCAAGTCTATATTCACCGACTACCATTTAATTTTGTGAATGCTGAGAAGGTGGGCTGTGTTTAATGGTCATAAATATATCATCAAAACATTTAAAAAATAGACAGGTTTTGTAATGTAGGAGTAAGTAACATAAAAGGAAAGAAGACAATTGTTAAAACTGCAAATGGAGGGAATGCAACTCTATCATGCTAAATGACTTACACAGGAAACTGATTTGAAGGAGTCATGTTGAAAGATAACATTACTTCTGATATTGCTGATGAAGTGGTGACTATACTAACGACATGATCTCCTGGCCTATAATAGCTCCCTAGTTTATTTTGGTTGTGGTGCTCAAAACTCCATGGGCACTTCATTCTAAGTTTCCCAGAGACTGGCTGGGAGAACAGCAGCACCAGAAGCAGAATCAGGAGTGCCATAATTCATGGAGTTGCATCAATCCTCCTCCCATTTATCAACAAGAACAGGCACAAGAACAAGAAAAGCACTCTCAGAGGATAGAAATGCTAGTGGTTTTCCTGATTCAGACAGAGGTCAACCAAGCTCTGCCTGGAAAGAAGAGAAAAGTACGTTCAAGAGCAGAGCCCCTGCCTATCACAAATTTTGTGCAACACAGAGCATGAGACATTTGTCTTTTTCTGGTGCAAGATTTCTTCTATGTTGTTTCAGTCTGACATGTACATCAAAAGCACTCATTGAAGAAGTCTCAATGGCTGGGCTGGGGATAATTATAGGGAAAAGCAACGATTCTTCTGGGGACCCTGAAGTTTTCACAGCGCTCCATGTGGAAAGAGGTAGCTAGAAAAAAGCATGCTAGTTAAAAATCACAGAGACTCCCCTGGGGCCAACATTCTGTAGTCGTTGTGGTACTTCTTGTCAGGACATGTCCAGAAAGTGGAAAGTGGAGGAAGAAAGTTCAACACTCAGGAAATTGTCTTCTGCTGTTTTTCAATGTGTCTCTTGTCCCCAGAGACTGCTGGGGAAGGTCACTCAGAGCTGTGCGGTTTGGTGCTATTCTAGGTTAGTGACACTTAACTCTAGCAGTGCCTGTCTTCTAACCACAAGGATTCAATCAGTACCCTGCCTAAAAGTAGGGAACTTTTGTGGATTTGTTTTAAATATTGTATGAATATTGAAATATTCATGTATTTCGCTGGCCCATTCATGTTCAGATGAAAACCAGAACTTAACTCTTGGGATGACCCAATCACTTTTATAAACTTCTGCCAGCACTTAGCCATGAATTGGGCACCTCTCTGATATAATTCTGCGAGGAATCCCATGTAATTGATAGATGTTCTTAACAGTCAAGCTAATTTCTTTGCTGAACGAGGTCCAGCCCCACCTAGATTGAGTGTATGGTGCATTGCTTTTAAATTTGTTTCTCTTTTTAACTTTTTATCTTTAATCTTGTTTTTGTAAGCTGCCCGGAGTCCTACGGGATTGGGCTGCATATAAATTTATTAAATTACAATTCATTGCATTTCCCTCAAATCCTCCATGATCCATGGAGAGTGATGAGATTCCATAGACGAAATAGTCACATGGATGTGATATGACCTAAGACTTAGTTATACAAGCACACACACAAAAGCACACACACACACACATACACACACACTTATTCCAAGCAAAAACCAAGGCTTCACAATATATGTATGTATGTATGTATGTATGTATGTATGTATGTATGTATGTATATTTATTTATTTATTTATTTATCAGCACAAATATAACAAATGTAACAAAAAGGCAACAGTAAAAAATATTGGGTTCTGTCTGGATGGTCTCTTGTGACGAACCGAAGGACAGAGAATGCATGCATGAAAAATATTTGGAACAGAAGAGTATATAAGAATATGTCAGTTAGCGTTAATTGATGTTGTGTCACAACATCCTCCTCCCATATTTGGGCATACCGGGGGTTGTAAAATCTATCTATCTATCTATCTATCTATCTATCTATCTATCTATCTATCTATCTATCTATCTATCTATCATCTATCTATCTATCTATCTATCGTCACAACCCCTGGTAAGCCCCAATTATGGGAGGAAGCTAACAGCTTCCATTATCTGTCAATCAGCTCGTCACAAGAGTCCATCACGACAGAAACCCAATATTTTTACTGTTGCCTTTGTTACACATTTTGTGTTATATTTGTGCTGATAAATAAATAAAGGGAGATATATACATACATACATACATACACGCATGCATGCATGCATGCATGAAAAATATTTGGAACAGAAGAGTATATAAGAATATGTCAGTTAGCGTTAATTGATGTTGTGTCACAAAGTCATGGTTTTAACTATTTGCATTAAGAAAAATATAGGGGAACCGATGACCAATGTGAAAATTGTTATTCATAACTCTCGAGTTATATGAGGAACATTGAGCATTATCTGAGTACAATTTTAAGAAAAATTTTATCCACTCAATTATTATACCATCCAGCACTAATTTAACTAGGCTAATAACCATCACATCAGGAAGTACTTGTCAGTACTTTGCTGAAATCATGTTATGTCTCCATTCCCACAATCTATTTAGAAAGTGTAATGATATCTTCAAATGAGCTTGGAGAACCAGGTGAAGAGATGATGCCTAAAGGACAATCATATAAAAGGAAGGAGAAAACTACAGCTGCAGAAAAAGCAAAGAAAGGAATTCAGAAAGGATTACTCCTAAATAAAAATAGTTGGTGCGAGATCTGTACTTCAGATTTGCAAGATTCTGTTAATGTAGCTCTCCAATAAAGTAGAATTCACTCATCTGGTCATGTTTTAGCCTGACATTTTGCTAAAGCTTTGTTTTAAGTTCTGAAGATAGTGGTCATACTTATCTCAAATTAGGGTATTTGCAAGTTTGACAACAGTAGAAAAAAGATGCAAATGTAAAAAAAAAAAACCTAGGGGATAAGAAACCAAGATTTCTGATTTCAAAATCCTGGATTTTTCCATTCTAGTTTCACCCATTTCTGGAGAAGAATGAATTTTGCAATATTTCTTTACTGAAACTATACTTGGACCAAAATGGAGATGTAGCAGCAGATTTGAACATCCTGAGCTGGGTGTTTTTCTCCAAGAAGGATCCCATCAAAGACCAAATAGGAAGTTTTGAAAGACAGAGACTTATTATTAACCAAGGTGTTCTTTCACGGTTAAATCTGCTCAATAAGGTGAGTGGAATATTGGTGTTTCTTATCAATTTTTGAAAGCCTTAAGACCCATTTAAAGTGGGCTAAGCCTAGTCACAAAGGCTAAGTGGAGAACTTGTGAAGCCACATGTGAAGCCCACAAGTGCTAAGGATTCGGCGGTTGATATCTTTCCTTGTTCCTTGTGGTCCAATAGCAACGAGGGTTGAATAGAGCTTTCTAGATCTGCAAGAGAAAGGGCCTGTTCTTGGATAACTAACAGGACCTTTGAAAGATCCCTTTCCCACACAGGGCTCAAACGCCTGTCCCACATGCTGCAGCAAAAGATGCCTGATTTAACTTGTTATATTCGATTAGATTAATTGAAGTTTAATATGGATAGATCACCATACTTTAAAACCAGAGTCCAGAAATATGAAGAACAGATAAACAAATGCTCATACAGCCATGATGAGGAATCAACTGGTTCTTACTTAATGCTTAGATCTTTTCTCAATTCAATCTCTCCAGGTTTTATTAAGTAGAAAAGTCCTTTATTGCAATGTGATCTGCCGAAAGCAAAAAGGAAGAACTAAATGAAGAATCTGCTAGTAATTGTATGTTCCACATCTGTTTGGAATGAGTCAGTGATTTCATATTTATTTAAGTGAAGCTCAGAGACTACGAGACTAATGTTCATATTTACCTCCGTTTTCTTTTTTTAATCAAATGTTTATTTTTCATAATCTTTACACATATCAGTCCGTGAAATGGTGTGGTAATTGGGTAACATACATTTCAGTACATATAAATATATTCTTATTATTTCTAGATATTATATTTCATTTCTATTATTTCATATTATTTATACGTGCCCTTTATTATCACCTTTCATTTCTGAACCATCTTTCTGACTTTTTATATATCTTAACATATTAATATATAATTATTATTATTCCCCACTCTTTTCTATCCCTGTTTTAACTTCCTTCCTTTCATATCGTTATAATATTCAAAGATGTGTTTTCCATCTATTTTGCTGCTCATATTTCCTCAGTTAAATCAAAGTTCCATCCTTCATTCTTCCATTATTCAATATCTCCTTATACAGTTTTAGTATCAATCACAATCATTTATACATTTAGAGTACTTCTATTCATACTCTTTCCAGTTCTTCAATCCATATAATTTTACTCTTAATACACATGTTTAGATTAAAATACATTTATATATATTTATCTATTCACCCATTGTTAACTTCCAATCTTCCACTGTTGTTCATATATTTATACATATTTTGGAGTACAGTCATTCAAAGTTTATTTTTCCAATTCTTCATATCCAATTATGTTAAAATATTATCCTGATATCTATCATATTGCTAAAATAATAATCCCACCCGTATAGTTCTAATATCAATACATACTATTGAAATATATTCATAAAAATATTCTTTTACTCTATTTTCCCTTATCCTTCATCTCTTATCTGCATTCAAACCTTTAATCTTGTTTTATTTTTAATTTTCCTCCCATATTTGTCCCTTAGTTCTTTTGTTAAATTTATTTGACTATATAATCTAACTTTTCCTCCAAACTCTGCCCTTTTCTACTGTCTAATTCCAGAACTATCCACTCCACCTCCTATCTCCCCCCCCTCAGTTCTCTTCCTGTTTCTCTCATTCCCTTTTTAGGTCTTTTATATTATTTTCCTTTTTTTAGTTCCTTAATCACTATTAGTTTTGACAACATCTCCTTCTTATTATCTTCTTGTTGATTTCTCTATGCTTTCCCCTCTTTTTTTTTTACTGGTGACTCCATTCTTTCTTCCTTGTCCTGATCATTGTCCATTATTCTTTGTATTAAATTTCCCATTTTTTCATGTATATGGTCAAATATTTTCTCAATGCTTTGAAAAAGCTCCATTCCATTTAGGTTCCTGTTGTGACCCAGCAGTAGCCGTTGGAGCTGCCACCAGACTCCGACAGCGAGGGGCCCTATGAGTTGCCTATGGAATATGTGGAGGACCTTGGACAGGGTTCCAACTCCGAGCAGGGTGCAGAGAGGCTGGTTGGCCATTAGGAGTCACCTGAGCCTTGGACCAGTAGGTAGGAGAGAAGGGAGTGTGATCCGGACGTCATGCATTGGAGCAGTGGGGAGGAGACAAGGGAGTTGGTCCTGGATGCCCGGCAACGGAGTGCTAATAGGCGTAAGGAACAGTTACAGTTACAGGAGATAATTGTACTCAGCTGGTGGTAATTAGGCTCCTCTCAAGACTATAAAAGGAATGATTGTGCACACACTCATTGCAGGAGTCAACGTATTCACTAGAGCTGGAGAACTCTCGCGGATAGCTTGGCAGGCTGGATTGCTGCCAAGGTTAGTCTGTGCTGGATTGCTGCCAAAGTTTGGACTGTGCTGGGTTGCTGCCAAGGTCTTGTTTGTGTGTTAATATATCCTTTCTCGGTGTGCTTTGGTGTAGAACGATTAGGGTCCGAAAAGGTTCCCCTCACTTCCATCCTGTATTGCATCTGTGTTTAGTCAATTTATTTTTTTTAGTCCAGAGGTCATTAATTCAAAAAGCCAAACTTCCAAGTCACAATTTTAAAAGTGTCATCAATTGTCAGTCCAAACAATTTAAATTCACCAGGAGGCTTTCTATGCCTCTTCAAATTACTGAGTATGTTTAGTTTAATAGAAAGAAGGACTAGGGGGAGACATGATAGCAGTGTTCCAATATTTCAGGGGTTGCCACAAAGAAGAGGGAGTCAAACTATTCTCCAAAGGCACCTGAGGGTAGAACAGCTTGCCTCCAGAAATTGTGAATTCCCCAACACTGGAAGTCCTTAGTAAGATGTTGGATAGCCGTCTGTCTGAAACAGTATAGGGTTTCCTGCCTAGGGAGGGGGTTGCGCTAGAACAGTGGTCCCCAACCCCCGGTCCGCGGACCGGTGCCGGGCCGTGGAGTACCTGGCACCGGGCCGCGCAGCGGCCGGGGGCCATGATCGCTGCAGCGGCCGGGGGCCATATTTGCAACTTTGTAGTCCTCATGAACGCGCCCTTTCTCTGCCCCCCCCCGCCGCCCCAGATGTGCGGGGCTGGGGGGGCGAGGGGAGGCCCGATCTCCCCCCCGCCCTCTTGCTCTGCTCGCCCCGGGAGGGAGGGGGCGGCGGCGGCGGCCTCGGCCCGAACTTGGGATGCTGCTGGCGGAGGCTGCCTGGGAGACGAAACTTTGTCCGCGGACTCACCCGGCCCGCCTGCCCCGTGGAATGACGAGGGGGGGGCAGGAGGGGGCGGCGGCGCTGCATTTTCCTCCCAAGGAGAAACTAAGGTTGCGGGGGGGAGGGGCGCAGCGCGGCCGTTTCGGGGGAACTTGGGGAGCTTCGCCGTTCCGAGAGGCGCTTCGCGCGCAGCCCCACCCAGGTGGGAGATGTTTTCCTCCGCCGAGGCGGGGAGGGGGGGCTTTACGTAAGACTCGCAGCGCAGCTCTGCCCCCCCTCCTGGAGTGTCACCTGCCTCCCGCCCCTCCCCCCCGCCGCTCCGCCGAAGCGCTTTTTGTGTCAGGCCGGCGGGGCTCTCGGGGGCCCTTCGGCCGCAGCCCGCCTTCT
This sequence comes from Thamnophis elegans, assembly GCF_009769535.1. Classification (NCBI taxonomy): domain Eukaryota; kingdom Metazoa; phylum Chordata; class Lepidosauria; order Squamata; family Natricidae; genus Thamnophis; species Thamnophis elegans. Next base: position 163,235,623 of record NC_045542.1, on the reverse strand, counting down.
CCCCCTCTTCCCTTCATGGAGCGCGGCGCGGAGGCCCACCCCCTCGGAAGCAGCCGGCCTCCGCTGCGCCAGCCGCCCGCCCGCCCGAAGTAGGACACAGGGCCATCTTTTTCCCCCGCCGAACTGCAGCGAGGAAAAAGGGCTGCCCGAGCGAGCGGATCGTGGGGTCGGTTCCCCCTCCCTTCCCCCGGCGGCCGAGGAGGAGGAGGCGGGGCGGCCTCGCGGGCTGTCGGCCTTGGCGTGAAGGAAGCCCCCTGCCCCGCCCTGCGGAACGCGCGCCCAGGATGGCCGCCTTCCCACCCGCCGGTCCGGAAGGCCGAGGGAGGCTCGTCTGACTGGTCCGCGGCGATAAAAAGGTTGGGGACCACTGCGCTAGAAGACCTCCAAGGTCACTTCCAACTCTGCTATTGTATTGCATTATATTGTACTTTATATGTTCAATAATATTCAATGATGTTTAGAGGCTCTTAACTGAAGTCCTTAGTTAATAATCAAATCTCTAGTGGTCTTAGAGTTGGTCTGTGTCCCACAACATTTCAGACTTTTTGAAAAGTTATTTCCAAGCTGCATATTTCCCTTTTCATCAGCAGATGGCGCTCTCACTTCTGTCTGCTTCACCTCACTGCAATATTGTTAACGGTTCCAATTTCAATTATTTTAAATTATAAATCCAAAAATTGGGCAACATTCATAAAAAGAAATGCAAGACTTTAACTGCAGTGTTTTAAAATGCTCTCGATATCATGTCTTTTAACTTTTAAAACCAAGTTTTTATTTATTGTTTAAAAAACAATTTTTTCTTCCTTCAATTCTCTAGTATTTTTCTTTTGTGCTTCAACAAATAACTTTAAATATTTTCCCCCCTTGGATTTCTGGGGTCAAGGTCCAATAAAACTTATGTTCTCATCCAGATCGCAGTTCATTCACTTTCTCCACTCCAGTCTTGGGTATTCAGGCTGCTCCGGCTTCATGGCAGCCATTTTGGCTGCCACTGCTCCTTGTCTTCAGATAGGGGGCGCTTTCCAAGTCAGAGAGGGGAGATGCAGCTCTCCTCTACCTGCCAGGCAGTCCCACTGTACTTCACCACCCATTCAGGGTGGCTGTGATTCAAATTTGGAACTCCGACAGAGAGAGGTTGGAGCTGACCACAGAGCTGGCAAATCAGGCTTCTGAAGGTTCTGGAAGTATAACCGGAAGTCCTTTTGACCTCCATTTTCCATAGATGGTTAGTCCTAACACATTTTCCTTGGCACTCTTTGTTTTTCTTCTTTGTCTCTACCTCAGTCCAAATGCGTGGAAAATTGTAAACCTGGATTTGTCAAGCAGGTTCGAGAAGGAGAGCCAGTTTGCTGTTACAATTGTGTTCCTTGTCCTGAGGGGACCATCTCCACTCAGGAAGGCGAGTATCTAGCTTCAATAAGAATATTCATGCTAAATGTGCATGTACAGCCATTTGGATAATTTGAAATCAGTGCAGGGTGTGAATGTGTTGGGTTGCCTCAGGGAAGGGTAGTTGTGGTGCCAGGTATTTGTCTTGTGCATTTTCTTGTGTTGTTGTTTTATAGTAATATACTGTATATTGGTTTTTCCCCTGGGCTATAAGCTTCTTAGGCAGGGCAGGAAGATAAATAGCTCATATATATATACAGGCTCCTATTTACCATTTACTATGGTTTTCTTAGTTATAGTCTTGATATGACTATAACCCAAAATACATCCCGGGGGGCCTCAGCGGGGGTGATAAGAAGCCGACTTCAGGGGCTCCCAGAGTTCTTCCGTCAGATTGTCTCAGGACGGAGAAGGCCTGGCCACCATTCCGCTCTTTGCACACGGGCAGATCTTCCTTGAAATGTGAAAGTTTATGAAAAAATGTACATTGCTTTCTATTCCTCAGATACTGAAAAGTGAACCAAGTGTCCAGAAGATCAACATCCAACCAAGAACCGAGTTCAATGTATGCCTAAAAGAATAACTTTTCTGTCTTATGAAGAACATCTGGGTATCATCCTGGTCTCCTTTGCCCTACTCTTGTTCTTAACTACAGCCTTGATTTTAATCATATTCCTTAAATACTTAGAAACTCCCATTGTCAAAGCCAACAACCGGGACCTCTCCTACATCCTACTGGTCTTCCTGATGCTTTGCTTCCTATTTTCCGATTTCTTCATTGGAAAACCAAGAAAAGTAACCTGCCTTCTCCGACAAACAATGTTCAGCATTGTCTTCACAGTAGCCATATCTTCTGTGTTGGCCAAAACAGTCATGGTGGTTCTGGCCTTCCTGGCCTCAAAACCAGGAAATAGAATAAAGAGATGGTTGAGGAAGAGCTTGGCCAACTCCATCATCCTTTCTTGTTCCAGTGTACAAAGTTTCATCTGTGCCACATGGTTGAGAGTTTCTCCCCCATTCCCTGACTCTGACCTCCACTCCCAGCCTGGAGAAATCATCCTGCAATGCAACGAAGGCTCTGTCATCATGTTTTATATTGTCCTTAGTTACATGGCTTTCCTAGCTGCCATCTGCTTCACAGTGGCTTTCCTGGCCAGGAACCTGTCTGGGATCTTCAATGAAGCCAAGCTGATCACCTTCAGTATGCTGGTCTTCTGCAGTGTCTGGATCTCCTTCCTGCCCACCTACCTGAGCACCAAGGGGAAATCCATGGTGGCTGTTCAGGTCTTCTCCATCTTGGCCTCCAGTGCTAGATTGCTGGTCTGCATCTTCTTCCCCTAGTGCTACATTATCACCCTAAGGCCAGATTTAAACACTAAGGAACATCTAAGAATAAAAGTAGGGAACAATTTTCTCCGGAACTGAAATCTCAGTTTCCTCTTCCCCCTTTACAGTCAGAACTGAAACTTTCATTAAATCTTTTGTTGATTGTTTCAGTTCCTGGCTGAACAGAAAGATAGACTGCTCTTTCTTTTCCACCTTCCCTTCCTTCAATCAGAATAGATCTGAAAGGTATCTTGGAGGTCTTTTAGTCTAACCCCCTGCTTGAGCAGGACATCCTATACAATCTGAGATAAATGGCTGTCCAATCTCTTCTTAAAATCCAGTGAGGAAGCACTCACAACAAGTTAAGCTATTCCATTGTTTAATTGTTATCATTGTTAGGATGTTTCCTCTTGATTCTAGGTTGCTTCTCTCCTTGACTAGTTTCCATCCATTGTTTCTTGTCTTGCCTTCTGGTACTTTGGAAAATAAGTTGATTTCTCCTCTTTGTGGCAGCCCCTCAAATACTGAAACACTGCTATCATGCTCTGTTCCCCCAAGTCCTTCTTTTCTCTAGACTGGCCATATCTAATTCCTCCAACCGTTCTTCATATATTTTTGCCTCCAGGCCTTTAATCACCTTATTTGTTCTTCTTTGCACTTTTTCCAAAGTCTCAACATCTTATTTGTAATGTGATGACCATAACTGGATGCTGTGTTCCAGGTGTGGTCTTACTAAGGATTTATAAAGCTACACTAATACTTTACATGATTGTGATTCTATACCTCTGTTTATACAACCAAGGATTGTATTAGCTTTTTTTTGCTGCTGCTGCTGCACACTGCTGGCTGATATTTAAGTGATCGTCCACTAGCACTCCATGGTCCCTCTCATAGTTATTGTTTTTGAGCCAGGTTTCACCTAATCTGTACCAATGGGTTTTCTTGCCTAAGTGTAAAACCTTGCTTTTCTCCACATTAAATTTCATTTTGTTGGATAGAGCCCATTGAACAAGTCTGTCAACTTCTTTTTTGGATCCTGAGCTTGTCTTCTGTGGTGTTAGCAATTCCTGCTAGTTTAATGTCATCTGCAAATTGAATGAGTCCTTTCCTCCCTTCATTGATGATTTCTTTCTGACTCCTTCACCTACTCCTTCAGGCTCCTAGTAATAGCTCCATCCACATTTCTTCACATTTTCCCTCAAATCTTTTGGCCACATTTCCACATGCTCACCTCCTGTCACGGTTCCAAGTAATGCAGCCATTTCAAAACAGAATTCTGAGGCAGGTTGATCCCTCAGAGAACCACTTGGAGATATCATCTTGGCACTAACTGGTAGGAAGCCAGTTCTGAATATTCCTATTCTTTCTACCACCTTAAAAGCAAAAGTTTCCTGTTTTCTCAAAGCAATAAACCACTTTGTCCAACCTCAATACTGGCTGGTTGCCTGGTTACATCTTTCCTCCTCCTCCTCTGGTCAGCCAGCCACTGGAATGTCTCCAGAGAGTTATTTGCTGGTGGCTACAAAACCCCATCTATCACTACCCCCCCCCTTATGTTGTGGGTCTCGGAGCAGAGAGGACGCCAGAGCCATATGCCAGTTATCAGATGCCTTCAGAATAAGACTTCAGTGAGGCAGATGAACAACTGGAGCCTATTGCCAGTGTGCACATGTGCAGAGTTGCCAAGCAATGGGAACAGCTAAAGAACAGGGGTCGATTTGGAGTAAGGCCACAGGTGAATGTTGAATGGCCCCTCCCAGAGGAAATAAAAGAGGAGAAAAAGGGAAGGGGAGTTTGCAGGAGAGAAATAGTTTGCTTATGACTCTCAGAGGCTCCTTGCCAAGTTTTGCAGGTATTGGACTGGCAGCTCTCTACACCAGATAAGGTCTATGACTGTAAATCCTCCCTGGAAACACTTTGCTGGAGGTGAATGAGCAGAATTCACAGTAGATTAAGAAAACAGGTTTTTGTCAGGACAAAGAGTTTGCTTTATGCTCTTGGGAAGCCTAAGTCAGAATACCTTCAGCTCCAATCTGTGTCAACCTGAAGCCATGCTTAATTCCTCAAAAGAATCCTTCCCATCAAATAGATATTCTGGGGTTTCATCAATATCTTAGCCTGTTAAGCAGGCTATTTGGTAAGATCGTGGCTTTTTTTGTCTGAGCATCTCATCTACCTTGCTACATTGTCCACAATCTGGGTGCTTATGCCTAGCAGAAATAGGTTTGCACAAAGTCCTTTAAGGCTTTGATTTTGCACAGCCTGCTTTTGCTGCCATTCCTCTTCCCTTCCTCCACCATCCTTCAGGTCAGAAAAGGTCTCTTTTAGTCTCAGCATTTAGCAGAATAACAGAGTTGAAAGGTATCTTGGTGTGTGTGTGTGTGTGTGTGTGTGTGTGTGTGTGTGTTTGTGTGTCTTCGAGTCCACTCCACCTGATAAAGCAGGAAAATGTACACCATTTCAGACAAATGGTTGTCCAATCTCTTTGTCTCTTTTGCAGCTGGTAATCAGGCTGTAAGATCATGGCATCCGACTCTGTCAATTCCTGGCAAATAGGTGGGAAAGAAATGGAGTTAGTGACATATTTTATTTTCCTGGGCTCCAAGATCACTGCAGATGAGGACTGCAGCCAAGAAATTAAAAGACGCTTGCTCCTGGGGAGGAAAGCTATGGCAAATCTAGACAGCATCTTAAAAAGCAGAGACATCACTCTGTCAACAGAAGGTCATATAGTAAAGTTTATGGTTTCCCAAGTTGCAATGTATGGCTGGTGAAAGTTGGACCATAAGAAAGGCTGAGCGCCAAAGAATTGAGGCCTTTGAACTATGGTGCTGGAGAAGACTCCTGTGAGTCCCTTGGACTGCAAAGCATTCAAAGCAGTCAGTCCTAGAGGAGACTGCTCTTTATAAGGCCAGATCCTGAAGATGAAACTCAAGTACTTTGGCCACCTAATAAAAAGGAAGGACTCACTGGAGAAGAGCCTAATGCTGGAAATGATTATGGGCAAAAGAAGAAGGGGATGACAGAAAATGTGGTGGCTGGATGAAGTCACTGAAGCAGTCAGTTTTTTTTATTTTTATCCAGAATGCCTTAACCTTTTGGCAGGTCCACCATATATGATAATATGTAGCATCGAGAGAACCACACCTCCAACATTTAGGCTGTACATTCGGATACATAGAAGCCAACTTTTTAGGATCTAAATGCCATCTATAGAACATCTTGTAAAAATTTTCTCTCAGATTTTGAGCTTGTTTAAATTTCACATTTCTTACCCAGATTCTTTCCCATGTATCCAACATTATTGGTTCCTCAATATTTTGAGCCCATTTTATCATACAATCTTTAACTAATTCTGTTTCCGAATCTATCTGTATTAATACATTATATATCCTCTTTATATGCATTAAGCTTTGATCTCTTATTTGTTTAAACAAGTTATCCTCAACTTGGATAAAACCAATTTTTTGATCTATTTTCCACCTAGCCTGTAATTGCCCATACTGGAACCATGTTTGAACTACCTTCTCCTCTTTTAATACCTCTAAAGATTTTAATTGTAATGCCCCCCTTTCCGAGGTAAGAAGCTGTCTGTAAGTAATTCTGTCCTGTTTTTGTGCTATATTCATATTTTCAATTGCGTGTCTAGGAATTGCCCACATGGGTATCTTGTCATTTAATTTATATTGGTATTTCTTCCAAACCCGCAGTAAAGCATTTCTTAAAATATGACTTTTAAAATTCTTATCCAATTTTTTGTTGAATAACAGGTAAGCATGCCAGCCAAATACCAGATCGTGTCCCTCAATATTCAATATTCTATCATTGGTTAAATGAGTCCAATCACTAATTACAGATAATGCCACTGCATCATAATATAGTTTTAAATTAGGTAGTTTCAATCCTCCTCTCTCACGTACATCTTGCATTATTTTCATCTTTACCCTCGGCTTCTTTCCTGCCCATACAAATTTGTTGATACCCTTCTGCCATTCTAAAAGGTTCGCATCTTTTTTAAGTATAGGTAACATTTGGAAAAGAAATAAAAATTTTGGTAAAATGTTCATTTTCACTGCCGCTATCCTACCCAGCAAAGATAAGTGCAATTTCTCCCATTTTTTCATCTCTGTCTGTATACTAGGCCAAAGTGGTTCATAATTATGCTTATATAATTTCCCATTTGAAGTTAAAATGTTAACTCCAAGATATTTGACTTTCTTAACTACCTCACATCCTAGCATCACTCCTAATTCTTCCCTTTGTTTAATATTCATATTTATAGCTAATATTTTGGTTTTTCCTAAATTTATTTTAAAGCCAGACACTTGACCATATTGATTAATCGTGTTCATTAAAACCATACTGGATTCCTGCGGTTGTTCCAATATTATGACCAAATCATCCGCAAAAGCGTGGACTCTGTATTCTTGCTGCCTAATCTTGATCCCTTTTAAACCATCCAAGCCCCGTATTTTATTCAACAATACTTCCAAAGTTATAATAAACAATAATGGGGACAAAGGACAGCCCTGTCTTGTACCTTTTCCAATTTGAAAAGAGTCTGTTAAACTTCCATTGACTATGATTTGTGCTGTTTGCTGTTGGTATATTGCTTTGGCTTCCTGGGAGGAGCTTGCTGGTGGTGGCAGCAAAAAATCAGCTGCCTCCAAATTCCTGGCTACGTACCTGTTTAGAGGATCTTCCATCTGACGTCTTATCAGGTTTTCTTATCCTTCAGGCAAGAAGGAAAGAAGAAACTGTTTTGCTGGCAAATGCTCTTCGATTTTTGCAGCTTTTGTGCTTGCAAGGAAAGGGGGGCTAGCCCAAGGCAGAACGGCTGTCCGTGCTGGGAACTTCAAACTGCCTTGTGCAGGACAAAGTAAGACTCCCCCACTCTGCTCAAAGTTTTGTTTGATTTAATCTTATCACGAGCTGAATCCATCTCCGTGCACAATAATTGTTTATCAACATTTTAGCTTCTTTTCTTTTTCTCCTCCGAAAAATTATTTACTTAGAGGCTTTTAAAATGGCGCCAAGCAGGCTGGTTTCTCCGGTAATAATGAACACTTTTTGTTAATCCTCACAAGAATTCACAAGAATCCAAAACAAAAGAGATTGCTTATCACATGTTTTGGTTTCACAATAGGCCAGCAGAAGCTTTTTAATTAGCTTTATTTCTACAAGAATGTTACTCCTTCATTAACTTTGCTTATCTGGAAGTTAAATGGTGATGAATCTGCTGAACGGTCTTGTTACAATGTTTACTCACTGAAAGTTTTGCCAAGCCTTAACTTCAAAATAAAAGGGGAATTCAGCCTCTTCACTTAAAGCTGCATATTCAGGCAATAGAGTTTTATTAACTGCAGGCAGATAAATTTTGAAATGGCTTCAAAACCAAATATTAACTTGAAGTTGTAAATTTTTTTTTCTTATTACTATTCAAAATACCAGCTTCAATTTTGTAAAAGGCTTTCTTATCCAGCTGCGTTACAAGATGGCGATTTTATAGCTTCTGCGTTTGATATATGACACACTCAATCAGCTCTATTCTCCTGAAGACTTCTCCTTATTAACTGTTAAAAATCTATAAATAGTATCCCATTTAAAACCGAGGGGAGCAGAGACTTTGTTTGTTTGTGCGTTTTTTATAATGGCTCCCAAATCGAAGCAGTCTAAGCGTTTCCTTAATAATACATCTCAAGACATTGTTACAAAATCGCTGCCCTTGCCTCCCACGCCCTCCACTGGAGATCTCTTAACGCAAGAATTTCTTTTTGAAACCCTAAAAGAGTTCAGACAGGAAATTAAACAACTTTTATCGGACTTATATGATAAACTGGATGCCAAGATTGCTCAAACAAGGGAAGATACGATCAGAGTTATGACTGTTATGACAGGCTATGTTTCTGAAATGGAGGACAAATTGGAACTTTTGGAAAAAACTAATTCTAATTTGACATCTAAAATTCAAACGTTACAACAGGAAGTTGAAAATGCTCAAAAACAACTCGTTATGATAAATTACAATAAGACTGCGTTTGCAATAAGAGTCAGAGGATTGCGTGAGAAGGAACAGGAGAATTTGAAACAGACCTTTTTTGAAGCTTTCAGACGTTCGGTGGGAAGTCCGGGATTTAACTTTGATTGGCAGATTCAAAAAATTTATCGCCAGAACTCGTGTGTAGCAAAACAACGACAGCTTCCGAGGGACATAATTATATATTTCACCACAAGAGAATCCAGAAATGCGATAATACAGAAGTTTTACAATAACAGGCTGCGAATCGATGGACAGGACTTGACTGTTTTTAAAGAAATACCATCTCAAATATTAAGAGCAAGGAGAGACTACACTTTCTTAACTGAAAAACTCAGAGATTCTCAGATACAATATAAATGGGAAGTGCCATCTGGTATCACAGTCACATTTGAGAATCAAAAATATCGTCTCAATTCTGTTTGCGAAGCCCGAGATTTTTACTATAAAACCCTGAAGGCGGGACTTCCTGATTCATCCGGACTTGGAGAAAGACAAGGAGAAGGAGAAGATAAGCAGCGGGACACGTGGCTACAAGGCGGCGGGTGTTGCTTTCCCTTTCCGGAAGGGCAGAAGAGTAAAGAATAAAGATCCAGCTATGCCTTTAAAATACTTCTTAAATTTTTAATTTGAATAAAATTTCAGGACTCCTGTCTGGTATAAAATGACAAAGCTGTATACCGATGAAGAGATATTGAGACTGAAAGAAGCGGTGCTGAATTTGGACATATATTATATGGGACTTATATAAGACTTGTTTGAATCTTAATTTAAACTGCGCATGATCTATTCTTTGGGGCGAGGAGAGCGGAGATCATAGTTTTCTTGGATTGTGGTTTGGGATGAATGGAGTCGGGTGCGTGGGATAGATGGAAGGGTAGTGAAAGTTCAATTAGATTATCTTGATCCAGAATGTAAGCTGATTTTTGTATAAATTGTTATTTGAATACAAGGTTAAGAAAGATTATCTGGAGAGTCTACACGAGGGTGGAGTAAATATGAGAGGAGCAATGGATGAGGATAAAATATATATGCGGACACGGGTAAAGGCAGGATGGGAGGTATAGAATTTATATGCGGAAGCAGGTAAAGACATTGTTTAAAATTTTAAAAATAATGAGAATCTGAGTTTAATGTTAGAGAGTATATTGACTTCTCTTTCTTGAGGGGGGGGTTACCCCCCTCCTTTTTTTTTCTTTTTATTATTCTTTTCTTTTTTGTTCTTTATTTTTTATTATTTTTTATTATTTTGTAACTTCTAATCTATTTGGTTTCAATATACTCCAGACTTTGCTTGATAAAGAACGATGCCGGGAATGGGACCTGGGAAGTCGGAAGGGGGTCAGGGAGGGGGGTTCAGGGGGTGGGTGGGGGGGGAGGGTGGAAGTATAGACTCAATTTTCAGAACAATGAATGCACTTGGATACTGTTGCTTTTTTTTCTTTTTTCTTTTCTTCTTTCTTTTCCTTTTATTTTTCTTTTGTTTTAGTACAAAACAAATAGACCAATGAATACTAGAAATACACCGAAGCGAGGTGTAGAGGGAAAGAAGAGGGGGGAATTAAGAGGGAGTGAGAAGGGAATGTAAGGAGGGTGAGATGGTGGGAAGGGGAGAAAGGAATGGCTGAGGGGGAGGGGAAGTAGAAGAGGGGATTGTTGGAAGGGAGAAATGAAAGTTGGAGGGGTAGAAGGAAGGGTGTATGTAGGATAGAAGTGTTATGAGTTGTTTATTGCTTCTTTTTTTTAACTGCACAGTATTTAAGTGATTGTATAAAGGAAAATGAAAATGTAATAAAAGAATCTTTGATAAAAAGGTATATTGCTTTAATTGACTGTAAAAAATTATCTCCTATCTGCATTTTTTGCAATATCTTCAGCAGAAATTGCCAGTTAACTCGATCAAAGGCCTCCAAAAATATAAACGCAGCAGAGATCTGGTTGTTCTTTCCAAAATATTCTAATGCATTAATAATTAATCTGACATTACTTTTCATCTGTCTCCCCTGTATAAAACCTGTTTGGTCCGTGTGTATCAATTGTTGAATAACCAACATTAACCTAATACAGTCATGTCTTTAGACCTGTATTTGATAAATTTCCCTTCCTGAATCATTGATTTTGGAGATTTCTGTGTCAGGTTTAGTGGAAACCTCAAAGGATGGGCTACTCAACTTCACAAAGATGGACATTTATTTATTTATTTATTTGTTTGTTTATTTATTTATTTTCCCTATGATTCTATGTTCCACATTGAAGTAACTTGTCTCGGTAGAAGAAAAAAAACCAGAAGAAGGTTTCTCTCACTGAGGAAGGTGAATACAGAGAGTGAACTGAGTGAAGCACAAATACTGGCCCAGAGTATTTTAAATATGGATATTTCAGATTCTTTTCAGTTAAATTCTTAGCCTTGTAACTAGCGAAACCTATCTGGTTTACTTAGTCACCTTTTGCCAAGTCTCAAAGATTCTGAATAGATCTTGGCACTGAGGGAAAGCCTTGAGGCAAAACCAACACAGAGAGAAGTCTTGGATAAACCACCTCAGTATTCAGACAAGCATTATTCCAAATAGAGATCCAGCTATGAGTAAAGTGGCAGATGATGCAATCAACCAATTGAACAGCTTGTCCTTAGAAGTTGTGGGTGCTCCATCACTGGAGGCTTTCAAAAAAAGACTAGACAACCATTTATTTGAAATGTGGTAGGGTCTCCTACTGGAAGACCTTCAAGATCCCTTCCAACCAGGGGTGAAATTCAGGAGGTTCTCACAGATTCTGGAGAACCAATAGTAGAAATTTTGAGTATTTTGGAGAACCAGCAAAAACCACCTCTGGCTGGCCCCAGAGAGGGCTGCAAATAGAGATTTTTCAATATCCTTTGCCCCAAAGTGGGGAGAGAATGGAGATTTTGTAGTATCTTTCCCCTGCCACACCCACCTAGTCACGCCCACAGAATCAATAGTAAAAAAAATTGAATTTCACCACTGCTTCCAACTCTATTATTCTATATTCTACATTTTATCTTTCTTTTGTACCTTCCACATAGAGTTATTTATTGAAGGGAGGGAAGGAAGATCAGGTAATGGACCACAACTTTTTCTGCCTCTCCTGTTTGAGCTTCAGCTCCCACCTGCATTAGGGTGATGAAAACAATCTTGGTCTATCGGTAGCTTCCAGAGAAGGTGGGCTCACCCTGCAACTCCCTAGCTAAGTCTGGATAGTAAAGCCTTAAAGATGACCTCCTGCCATTTTCCATTATAGATTATTTTCCCATTCACATAGCAGACTTCTGAAACCTTCCCCTTTAGAGGCCAGCAGATCATGTGATTTATTTGGATAAGAGACCAATGAGGTTTCTTCCCTCTTTCCTGGATCAAATGATTCTTTTGGGGGGATGTCCAGAAAGGGCGTTGAGAGATTGATGACTCAACACTAAATTCATGGAATCCTGAAGTCTCCCAAAGATCATGCTGATGGGGCGCAGGAGTTCCTGGCTTCCATGACAGCCATGGATTTGACCCAAGTAATCCGGGGTCCGACTCACTCAGCGGGTCACACGCTTGACCTCGTATTTCTCTTGGAGCAATGGAGACGTGATCTAGATTTGAAGGGCATGAAGATATTGCCCTTGTCATGGTCTGATCACTTCCTGCTGAGGCTTGACTTTCAGAAACCAATCCCCCACTGTAGGGAGGAGGAACCAATTAGGTGGTTCCGCCCCAGGCGTCTGATGGACCCTATGGGATTTCAGATGGCACTTGGAGAAATACCTGACGCTCTCGTCCACAGTCCGGTAGAATCCTTAGTCGCTGCGTCTTTACGGCCACTCTGAGCTAGTGAATCCAGGAGGGCTCCTTGGTTCACCGAGGAATTCCGGGAGATGAAGCGCCAAAAGAGATGCCTAGAGCGCCGCTTGAGGGCTAGTAACTCTGAATCTGACCGAGCACTGATGAGAGCCTATATCAGGACCTATCTGGTGGCAATACGGGCGGCAAAATGTGCACATTTTTCCGCTCTTATTGCATCTGCAGAATCGCGCCCAGCCGCCTTATTTAGAATAGCCCAATCTCTCTTGAAAGGGAGGGATGCGGACGACCCTTTACAAGGTAGAGCTGAGGAATTTGTCCAGTTTCTGACAGATAAAGTCACTCGGATTCGGACGGACCTGGACTCCAATTGCACAGTACCAGCCGAGGTACCGGGGGAAGGTCTTGAGCGGATTTTATGGAGCGAGTTTCAACTTGTCGCTCCTGAGGAAGTGGACAAGGCCATGGGAGTGGTGAGTGCCTCCAGGTGTATATTGGACCCGTGCCCCTCCTGGCTGGTCTCGACCAGCAGGGAGGTGAGACATGGCTGGCTCCAGACAATAGTTAACACCTCTCTCCGGGAGGGATTCTTCCCGCACCTCCTAAAGGATGCGGTGGTGAGACCCCTCCTGAAGAAACCTTCTCTGGACCCAGCCATTTTGAACAACTATCATCCAGTCTCCAACCTCCCCTTTGTAGGGAAGGTTGTTGAATAGGTGGTGGCCTTTCAACTCCGACGGACCTTGGATGAAACTGATTATCTGGATTCCTTTCAGTCGGGTTTCAGGCCTGGTTACAGCATGGAAACTGCTTTGGTCGCACTGATCGATGATCTCTGGTGAGCCAGGGATAGGGGTCACTCCTCTATCCTCGTGCTTCTTGACCTCTCAGCGGCCTTCAATACCATCGACCATGGTATCCTTCTGTGATGGTTGTGAGAGGTGGGAGTGGGAGGCACCGTTCTATGGTGGTTCTCCTCCTACCTCTCGGACAGGTCACAGTCGGTGTTGATTGGAGGGCAGAGATCGACCCCTAGGCCCCTCAATTATGGGGTGCTGCAGGGTTCAGTCCTGTCCCCCCTCCTATTTAACATCTACATGAAGCCGCTGGGTGAGATCATATGCTGGCACGGGATTAAATACCACCAATATGCGGACGATACTCAATTGTATCTGTCCGCCCCGTGCCCACTCAGCGAAGCGGTAGAAGTGATGTGCCAGTGCCTGGAGGCTGTCAGGGTCTGGATGGGAACAAACAAGCTTGCACTCAATCCCGACAAGACTGAGTGGCTATTGATGCTCCTTCCCAAGAATGGTCCAGCTATTCCATCTCTTAGCCTGGGGGGGTGAAGCTATACGCCCCTCAAAGAGGGCTCGCAATTTGGGAGTCCTCCTGGATCCACAGCTGACTCTAGAACATCACTGGTCAGCTTTGACCTGGGGGGCCTTTGCCCAGGTTCACCTGGTGCACCAGTTGCGACCCTATATGGACCGGGAGGCCCTTTGGGTGGTCACTCACGCCCTCGTCACCTCAAGACTGGATGACTGTAACACGGTCTACATGGGGCTGCCCTTGAAGAGTTGTTCAAAATGGCTGGGTCTAGAGAAGGTTTCTTCAGGAGGGGTCTCCCCACCGCATCCAGAATGCAGCTGCGCGAGCGATAGTGGGCGTACCTAGATACACCCACATTACACCTATCCTCCGCGAGCTGCACTGGTTTCCCATTTGTCTCAGGACAGGCTTCAAGGTGCTAGTTGTTACTTTTAAAGCCCTACATGGTATAGGACCTGGCTACCTGAGAGACCGCCTCCTGCCATTTACCTCCCAGAGAGCATAAGATTGCACAGACTAGGCCTCTTCCGGAATCCATCTGCCGGTCAATGTCGGCTGGTGACTCCCCGTGGGAGGGCCTTCTCTGTAGCTGCTCCGGCCCTATGGAACAATCTTCCCATGGAGATCCGGACCCTTACTACCCTTCCGGTCTTCCGCAAAGCGACCAAGACCTGGCTGTTCCGGCAGGTCTGGGGCTGTTGATTTATGCAGCCCCATCTTAAACTATGAATGTTGTGGTATTTTCATGTTGTTTTTTAATTTTTTGTATGTTCCCCCTTACTTTTTATCTGTAAGCCGCCCTGAGTCTCTCCAGAGTTGGCGGCATACAAACCCTATAAATAAATAAATAAATAAATAAATAAATAAATAAATAAATAAATAAATAAATAAATAAATAAATAAATAAATAAATAAACAAACAAATCATGATATCACCAAACAAGTGCAGAAATAACTGGGGAAGGTCATCCAGAGTGTTGCCACTGGAGGTGGGGTATCATCTGCATGTTCTTAACAATCAACTCTATTGAAAGAGCAGTGTTGAAAGAGATTTAGGTCTCAATATTTATCTCAGTTTAGACCATGGATATCAAACTCACCCTGTCACATTGCCATCATGTAATGTTTCACAACATTTTTACCATTTGTGGAGCTGAGGTGGGCGTGGTCTGCGTGTGATGCATCTGGCCCGTGGGCTGCCAGTTTGACACCCCTGTGTTCAACAATGGATTCCTTCCCCCACTGTTTGGGGAATCTTGTTTTCCCTGGCTGCATAGCAAGTTTAATTATTCATTCATTTATTTTACCATTTGGAATATAATTTCAGTAGTCTTACAGTATTATTATTTTTTATTTCGTAGACAGAGATCATGTTCACATAGGCTAAGAATTCCATATTCATCCCACCTATTATGATTATTAATTTGTTTATTCTACTGATTGATTATTATGTTGGAATTTAATTTCATTAGTTTTGCACTATTTGTAAGTATTTTTTCTTGTTTTTAAATCATTGTATTTCTCAAATTGATGCAAAGGAAGTGTATAAGCAAATAATAACTGCAATGAAAAAATAAATAAACAATGTTAAAGTTATTTCCCAACTTTTATCGTCAGATGTTCCTTAGTGTTCAGGTCTGGCCTCAGGATGATAAGGTAGCACTTGGGGATGAAGATGCAGCCCAGCAGTCCAGCACTGGAGGCCAAGATGGAGAAGATCTGAACAGCTACCATGTATTTCCCTTTGGTGCTCAGGTAGGTGGGCAGGAAGGAGACCCAGACACTGCAGAAGACCAGCATGCTGAAGGTGATCAACTTGGCTTCATTGAAGGCTCCAGGGAGGTTCCTGGCCAGGAAAGCTACAATAAAGCAAATGGCAGCTAGGAAACACATATAGCCAAGGACAACATAAAACATGACGACAGAGCCTTCATTGCATTGAAGGATGATCTCTCCAGGCTGCGAGTGGAGGTCAGAGTCAGGGAATGGTGGTGAAACTGCTAGCCAAATGCAGCAGATGATAATTTGGACAGCAGAACAAGAAAGGATGATGGAGTTGGCCAAGCTCTTCCCCAACCATCTTCTAATTTTATTCCCTGGCTTTGTGGCCAGGAAAGCCAACACCACTGTGATTGTTTTGGACAACACAGAAGATACAGCTACTGAGAAGACAATGCTGAACATTGTTTGTCGGAGAAGACAGGTGGCTTTCCTTGGCTGTCCAATGAAGAAAAAGGAGGACAAGAAGCAAAGCAGAAGGGAGACCAGGATGATGAAGGAGAGGTCCTGGTTGTTGGCTTTGACAATGGGAGTTTCTAGGTATTTAATGAATATGATTAAAATGAATCCTGTAGTTAAGAACAAGAGTAGGGCGAAAGAGACCAGGATGATACCCAGATGTTCTTCATAGGACAGGAAGGTTATCCTTTTTGGGATACATTGGATCCTGTTCTCTGTTGGATATTGATCATCTGGACATTTGATGCACTTTTCAGTATCTGAGAAAACAGAAAGTAATATTTCTTTTATATTGCCCCCCTCTGCATTTCAATAAATACTTTTTTTGGATGACAGAAGAGACAATAAAGTGCCGTACTAAATGGTCAATAGAAGCCTGCATACATATATAAAACATTTGTCTGACTGATTATCTTATACCTCTCTTAGGGCAGCTAAAAGTCCAGCAAAAGGACCACCCAATATATACCACTGTACCAACTACAAGCAGAAAAAATAACATCAATTTGTTGATGCACAACAACCCTTCACTAATGCAATCCAGCATATTCTTATCCTACACTAACCTCACCTTATCCCAATGGTGAAGAGACTAACCAGGTCTCCTGAATTTTAGAGGAGTCTGGGCCCTTTGGAATTCAAGGTGGTACTTGATTAATACTGCAGGAAATGCAACAGAAAAGTTAGGCTTCCAAGAACATGTCTTCATAAAAGAAGGTAGCCTTGTTTTTTGAAAGGATTTGGAACATGCCTACTATACTTGCTCTAGTGGGACAAACAGATAACCTCAGCGACAGGAAGTCTCACTGAGATCTTGATTCTGTGCAAAATGCAGCTTTAAAGTGATTTGAATTGTACTTGGAAAAACACTATGAAAAACACGCGGACCCATTTGTCAGGTCACACGAGGCGTGGCCCTGTCATCTGTCCAACACACATGCGTGCATTAGACAACTAACTTCAGCCTTCTTTTCAGGCCATTTTCCAGCTTCCGGAGGCTTCCATAAAGCCTCCAGAGCACGAAAAACCGGCCCTATTGGCAAACTGGAAGTTTGGGAACAGACTTCCGGTTTGCTCATAGAGCCAGTTTTAGCCCCCATCCCCCACCCCGGGAGCATTCAGGGACCTCCAGGAATCTTCCCTGAATGATCTGGAGGGCTAAAACAGGCCCTAACAAACAACCCAGAAGTCTGTTCCCAAACTTCCGGTTTGCCCATAGCATTGGTTTTTCGTGCTGCAGAGGCTTTGGGAAAGCTCCGGGTGGAGCTGTTTTCACTCTCCCCTGGCTCCTATAAAGCCTTTGGAGCATGGGGAGGGTGAAATAAGAACACCAGGAGGAGTGCTGGTTGTGCACCCATGCGCTCTGGGGTCATGCACATAGCATTATGGGTGTGTGGCACACCTGTGCATGACCCCCTGCACTCCCGCCTCTTTTGGCATTTGAGCCAAAAAAGGTTTGCCATCACTGTTCTAAGTGCTCTTCAGGAGCAGATCCATGAATAGCAACTGCAATAATTCAAACAGGAAATGAATAAGGCAGGTCAGATAAGGACATAAGAAGAATCTCTGTGAATGTCCCTTTCGGGATGGCATCCACCTGCTTATCAACTGTAGCCATGAATCTAGGAGGATCCTCATATTGGGAACCACTGCCATCCAGGGAAGTGACATCCCATTCAGAGTCAGGGATGCCTTTTTACTTGTCCCTTGGGGGCCAAAAACAGAAAGACACTCTAACTTGCCTGGGTTGAGATGAAGTTGGATCCTTCCCATCCAGATCCATACAACTTCCAGTTGCTCTTCCGCAAAAGAACAGCACCACCTGACTGGCCACAAATGGCATGCAGATGTATTTATTTGTTTGTTAAGTTTATTTGCTACCTGTCTTGCTGTGGGTGAACTGTAGGCAACTTACAATAATAAAAATGGAGAAATGAACATATGTATAAATGTAACCGTGGTAAAGTGTAAGAATAAGTAAGGAAACACATTGCAAATCAGTGTCTCCAACTCCCAATCCCCAAATCCAAGACAAGGTCACAGTGCTGTGGAGGAATCCAATATCTTGTCCTCCAGGGTTACCCACCTTCCTGAGTAGAGATGGTCCCCTCTGGGCAAGGAACACAGTCATAGCAGCAAACTGGCTCTTTTTCTCGAGCCCTCTTGACAAATCCAGGACGACAATTTTCCACACATTTGGATTGAGGTAGAGACTAAGAGGGAAAATAAGGCACACAGAAATGTGTTGGACTCATCATTGATTGACAGATTTGGTCAACCTGAGTATTAGCCAAGTTGTCTCTGAGCTTCAGTTACATAAATATGAAATCTTAAATAAGTTCCAAATAGTTGGAAGAAACACAACTACAGACAGACTCTACATTTAGTTCTTCCCTTTTTCTTCTAGCATATCAGATTGTAAGAAAGTACCATTCTACTTAATCAAATCTAAAGGAATGGAATTGAGAAAAGATTAAAGCGAGTGTCGATTAATCACTCATGATTTTGAGTGACAACCAGTGCGTTCCTCCTCCTTTCTATATTGACATGCATTCCTCCATTCATCCTATGGCCATGATCTTAAAGTATGATGATCTAGTGATATTCAATTTTAGAACTGAATTAAAATTTAAGTAGAATATTAAACTTCTTTATAAAACCTTAATTATTGATTTATTAAAATACAACAAAAGTATAAGGAAGAAAGAAATATCTGACCAGCAGGATCTGAAAGATTTTTTTCTGGATTATATAAAATATTGGGAAACCATTCCAATTTAGGGAAATAGTTGAAAACCACGTTCGAATTGATATAGAAAGGAAAACTTCCTTACAAAGTAGGTAGGGCTGTCAATCTTAAAGGAGACAGAATTCATTTATTTATGTGTTCATTTAGTCAATGTATTTGGCTGCTATGCTGGTGAAAAAAGATCAAAGGTTACTATATGTAGATTTGTAGTGAATTGAGATGGAGTTGAGGTCATGAGTACATATCCCTTAAACAGGAATTTTTAGCTGCAGTGCGTGGGACGTAATTAGGAACACTGTATTGGAATGGGATATTTCTATGTCCCAGCTAAGTAACCAAGAAAAAGTTCTTTCTCTTTTCAAATGAAGTGCTCTCTTACAATCCAAAGGAAAAGTCTAAGTAGCATTTCCTTTCAAAATATATCTCATTATTTCAAATATCAGGAAGGGCTTTTCTTTGGTTCAGTTCTAAGGGTCCTAAGGGTTTGGAAAATCGAGAAAAGACACCACCATTTCACCAACCTTGTTAAGCAACTTTAACGGTAAAAGAGCATCTTTATGGATATTCAATCTCTGTCTTTCAAAACTCCCCAGTTGTGCTCGGATGGGATCCTTCTTGGGGAGAATTATCCAGCTTAAGATATCCAGATCTGATACTATGTCTCCATTTTGGTCCAAGTATAGTTTGTTTTGAGAAAGATTGAAATACTCATTCTTCTTCAGAAAGGAATGGAACTGAAATGGAAGCATCTCAGAATTCTAAAAGTAGAAATCTTAGTTTTCCCCCCCAAAAGCTGTTTTTGGACATGAATGTGTCTTCTACAGTTTTTTAACATGAAAATATGCCGAAGAAGGACACCATATCTTACTACAATCTTTAAAACAGTTTTGGCAAAATTTCTCAAATATATGTTGACTAAATAAATAATTAACAAAACATGTTAACTATACAAAATGTTCTTCAGCAACAGATAACTAATTTTGTTGTATTTATTTTCCCAGGTGGGAAAGACAACCAGATAAGGTTATTTACTTTATTTTAAAGCTACATTAAGAGAATCTTCTTTTAGTCTACTTTATTGGAAGGTTATATTAACAAACATTTTCCAAGTCTGAAAGTACAAATCTCCCACCATCTATTTTAAGAGCCTGAAAAATAACAGGAGGGGGTCCTTCCTCGTGTTTTTTTTTTTACCATTATGCAACTTGTTAGGAATCTAATCTACCGTTGGGTTGGCAATATATAAATCATATAGCAATGCTGTACCTGTTTCTTTAAATCATACTATAAAATGTGATTGGTTGCTGTTTCCTCAATCGACCATAAGAGTGAGCCAGAATGACTGTTAGCTCTCTGTTTGTTAGATGCTGGGCTGATCTGATCTGAGTGTTTTTGAAGCTGGCTGTTAGAAAGTGCTGTGAGCTATTGTAAGTTTTGAAATTGCTAGCAAACCTTCAGTAGCAGACTGCTTGTATGATTATGGAATATGTTATTTGGATTATCCCTTAACTGAAAATCATTGATGACTGACTGTCTTATCTATGTATGACTTGGACTGTTTGATAGACTCTGATACCTCTATTTCCACAAAAGTAAAAGCCTACTTAAACTGCAGTGTCTCTGTATGCTGGTTTGTGTGTTCTCCAACAACACTCTCACGACGCTTCTCTAAATGTACTCCCTCTCCCAATGGGGAGTTTCTCTAACACAACTGCAGAGCTGATGTGGCGCAGTGGTTAAATGCAGCACTGCAGGCTATTTCAGCTGACTGCAGTTCTGCAGTTCGGCTGTTCAAATCTCACCGGCTCAGGGTTGACTCAGCCTTCCATCCTTCTGAGGTGGGTAAAATGAGGACCCGGATTGTTGTTAGGGGCAATATGCTGACTCTGTAAACCGCTTAGAG
Organism: Thamnophis elegans; assembly: GCF_009769535.1. Lineage (NCBI taxonomy): Eukaryota > Metazoa > Chordata > Lepidosauria > Squamata > Natricidae > Thamnophis > Thamnophis elegans. Next base: position 163,214,846 of record NC_045542.1, on the reverse strand, counting down.
AGGACTGAAAGCCCTATGAAGCGGTATATAAGTCTAAAAAAAAAACCTGCAAAATTTTCCCCAGCTGTTCATTCTGTAAGTAGCATCCCTCCCATGGTGCCCCAAGCATCATTTCCACATATCCCACTTAATAGATTGTGGTAATGCTGGTGATATAACTTGATTTCTTCAAAGTATTAATAAATTATTTTCTGATGTGATGACTTTCTAAGTGAGGGTTGGCTACAATGATAGTTCAGTAGTTAAAAACTTCCTTAAATTCTTTGATAATTTATTTGTCTACATTTTCATTAAAAGAGGGAGTTCAGATTAATAAATTATGATTTATTGTAAGAGTTGTATGGAGTGTTAGACAAAGCAATTTGGACTTTGTTTAAAAATCACAAGCCTGCAAACTATTTTTTGTTTCCTTTAAGGAGAGATACATAAGCAAAATCCAATGGGAAAAATATCTCATTTCCAGTTTATATTGGAGCTGACAATAAAAAAGAATCTGGAAAGATCTTTTCCAGCTGAAACTATCTCTGAATTGGAGAAGGGAGATAAAAGCTCGCTTCCAGTCATTGAAAATTTGAGCCCTGGTGGAGTAGCAGTTAGAATTCTGTATTTCGGGCAAACTATGCCCACAGCCTGGAGTATATATATATAATATATATAATATCAGTCTAGATGCTATAGCTATTGCTAAAAATTTAGCACAAAGGCTCAGGAGATGTTCCCTGTTATTCTGGAGGGTGGCACATGGGGAAAATTAACTCAATTACAAGAGAGGAGACTCTGGCTAAATGAGAGGAAAAGCTTCCTAATAGGAAGAGCGGTTTTAGAGCTGAGTAAGGAAATCAAAGAGGTTCAGTCTCCCTTTACTGGTTGCCTTAATTCAAAGACAGAGAAGACATCAGACAGAGATGCTTTAGATGGGATTCCTGCAGAGAAGAATAATACAATAGCAGAGTTGGAAGGGACCTTGGAGGTCTTCTAGTCCAACCCCCTTCCTAGTCAGAAAACCCTATATCGTTTCAGCTATCCAACATTTTCTTAAAAACTTCCAGTGTTGGGACATTAACAACTTCTGGTGGCAAACTGTTCCACTGATTAATTGTTCTAACTGTCAGGAAATTTCTCCTCAGTTCTAAGTCGCTTCTCTCCTTGATTAGTTTCCACCCATTGCTTCTTGTTCTACCCTCAGGTGCCTTGAAAAATAGCTTGATTCCCTCTTCTTTGTGGCAACCCCTGAGATATTGGAACACTGCTATCATGTCTCCCCTAGTCCTTCTTTCTCTTAAACTAGACATACCCATTTCCTGCAACTGTTCTTCATATGTTTTAGTCTCCAGTCCCCTAAGAAGAGTCGGGATAGATGGTCTCAGGGATGTATGAATTTCAAATTCTATTCTATTAATCTCAAATCAATACATACTGTACCTGACTTTATTTAAACATGCCCACATGGCTTTTATATTTAGTAGGATTTTTTTCATGTCAGAACATATCTATCAAATATGCCCATTGTTTGAAACATTATCTCTTGAGTGATTAGATTGACCAATCCTATTGGCATTTTGTAGCTCAAAGAGGTTGAGAAGGTTCCCCTCTATGTGCTTTGGATTCCTTCTCATGGAATCTTTCTTTGGAGGTCATACCTGCCATGGCTGCAGTTTTGGAGCCACCAATATCTCTTTGCCCTCCTTGCTTCTCTTTCTATATCTGGAGGAATAGGCAGCATTCAAGATATGAGCCAGAGTCTGAATGACAGTGTAAAGAAGCCTATCATTTAGGATTTGTGTCTTGCTCCTTTGTCCTTGGATCCCCACTGGCACTTTCTGGGTGCATCTTCTCCGCTCTTTGACAGAAAATACATTCTTTGAAAAGGAACAGTGAAAATACCCATGTGGAAATTGGTGTTCTAGAAAGATAATGGGTTCATAGGCATCATCTTTTGCGGGTTTTTTCTTCTGAAGGCCGAAGTACCAAATACTATGGTTGTGTTTGTAAACCTTATGCCTTCTCACTATCATTCCCCCCACGACTGCAGTGACCAAGACTTTCCCTTCAATGGGTCCTGGAATACCTTCAACTGCTAAATAGAAAGGGATAATTTGGTTCAGTTGGGTTTGGCGTTCCATGAAGTTAACAAAGACATTGACTTGTCTCCACTTGGTGAGGCCATCCCTGAGTTCTGGTATCATTGCAGTTTCTGAGAACTTTGGTGCTATGACAACACAAATTCCATTCCTGACAAGCATAGGAATAAAAGTCCTCATGAAATTCTCTCCATTTTCTGAGTCTACAGCAACGACACCAATCAAGGTCCATCTGAAATGGAGAAGCACTTGGACAATTGCTGGATACTCAATCCCTTCTCTGGGGAGCATTGGGTGGAAAAGGGGGAACTGATTTTTATCACCCAGAGCTTCTGGAACAAATACAGAACTGATCTGAAAAAGCAATGAAGATTGCTGTGTCATATTTGGGGTCAGATCAAATCCAAAATATTACCTATTAATAAATCTATCTTCATTCTTGTGAACATATTAAAATAGTTTGTTATTAAGCATTAGGCCACATTAAGCTAAATAATTCAAAATGCAGAATATTGACAAGATTGAATATAATTGAATTAAAGAAACATATAAAGCAATAAAGAATAAAAACAAAGGAGAAATCATATTTGTGTTGTCACGCCTACAATTTACTGCAATCAGACTCAGGTATGCAGATCTGAACTGAAATGTTTCAATTCAGTTTCAAGCTTGGCTTATAGACTTTAACGATTGGAGCTAAGGAAGATGGAGAGCTATGATTTTTTTTTTAGTTTAAGCAATGCATTGAGTCATGTCCTTGCTCTAAGTAAGATACTTTGATGATGATTGAGCCAACATCCTATTGCGGAGAAAACTACTCCAGATAAGGAAAATTGTTTGAAAAGTCACCTATGACTAGGATGCCATTTTTCACAGATGATTATTTTTGTCTTTGATTTATTAATATCATAGAATTATTATGAAAGTTGGAGCCAAGTCTTCTTAACAACCCACACAAACCCATTTGCAAGTAAGGTGATAATATCATATTATTAGCATACAAAAAGGTGTTAGAATATGAATTTAGTGCCTTAGGCATATGTACTTCATGATCCTTCATCAGTCCTGGTAAGCCATCAATATTTAGACTGAAGAAACATGGTTGAAATATGCACCCATTTCTTATCCCTTGGTAAATATTGATCCTATTTGTCATGGCTCCACCGAGCCCAAATCTCACTCTCAGACAAATGCTTGTCAAAAGGGTTTTGATCTGGGCCAAAAGTCCAGGTTCCAGTTTAAGGGAAATCAATTTCCTCCATAATATTTCGGTTCACTGTGTCAGATCCTGAACTAAGATCTATAAAGGCAGCAAAGCATTGTTTCCCCTGACTGATACATTTTTGGGGGTTGATGGTTGAGGGCAAAATATTTGACAATAGTGGATTGACTTTGTCTAAAGGCAGCTTGTACTCCTGCAAGGATGCATTTTTCATCTACCCACTGTCAACCCTACTCAATAAGAAACATGCATTTAATTTAGCCACACTTTCATTAACAGGTTCCTCGTTATTCCATTTTTATGTATTGAAATTACCATTACCATCTTCCACCCAACTGGAATATGGCAGTTATGATTTATATTTGTGAATGAACCAGTGAATAGTTGGGATATTGATTGAATAATTCAGGTGGTAAAATCCTCTCTGGGGGCTCTATTGCTCACCAAGCCCTTATGATCAATTGTATGATGGACAGATTAGGGTAAAATATATGTTGGCTAATATGCTTGTAATTTTATTTAATAAAATGGTTAATTAATGCTAGTGATAGCTATGTATATCAAGTTGTTTGTCAAATATAGTTAAGGTAATCCACTGGCATTATCTTCACAAACCTGGTGTTTGCTCACCATTGAAAATCTTATTATGAAAAATGCATGGATAAAATGCAAGCTTCCCATCACTGCCTGCACAGTCCTTTTAACAGAAATCCCTTTGATAGTACCCAGCGGAACTCTTAAACTTCACAGCTGTTCTGCCAATTACAGCAAAGTAATGAAGATGGTCTCATAAGATGAATGGACAGCTCTGAATTTGGCCCCTTCCTCACTAAGAATCCCAAGGCCAAACCATGAGTCTTACAATGGTCATGGTGAAAAGCCACACTTGAATTCCATACAGAAGCTACAAATGGATCAATTGCTCACTCATCACCACTACAAACCAGTGGTGGGTTACAGGAAATATGCCCTGGTATGGGTGTATCGGTGCCTGCCTGGAGCACTGGATACGATTCTGGTATAGTGCTCCGGAGGGGTCACCCTCCCCCCCGCGCTCCTTACCTGTCTTTAAACTCTTCAGCGCTTCTGTGCATGCACATGGCATGTACAGCTCCTGGGCGTCACTCCGCCAAGCAGCTGGAGTGTAATGGAGGCTTGCGGAAGTGTTTGCAACAAGATCCGGAACCCACCACTGCTACAAACCCTCTATCCACTAGATAACAAACAAACACACACACACACACACACACACACACACACACACACACACACACACCGTTGTAACCGTACCAGTTGCAACGAGATCCGGAACCCACCACTGCTACAAACCCGCTAGCAGCTAGATAACAAACAAACAAACAAACAAACAAACAAATACACACACACACACACCTGTGGGACTTTGTAGGGACCTACTAATGTTGACATCTGGATGGAGAGGTCATTGTCAGATCCATCAAGGACAGCCAAAAGTTTATCCTTCCTTCCACAGCTGTAGTTGGGAACGTTGGCTTCTCCTGTAGAGAGCATGTCCATCAAGGCATCGGAAGTGCCAATGGTGCTCAAATAGTTGTCACGGATGTTGTAGCCAAGTGTGAGATTTTGCAGCAGTCGAGAGTTCTTGTTTATCACTTCAAGAGCAAAAACGAATTTTAGAAGTCTTTTGTAATCATATGCACACCTGGCATTAAAAAAGTGATTCAAGTTATCTATAGGAGAATGGCAAGCAGAGCTAGAAGTATTATTTCAAAAGACCCACATCCACCCTCCCCCCATGAATCCCATTGACCCTTATCTAGTTCCAATTTAGCACTGAGCATTAATTCACTAGATTCTTGTAGATGTAGCAACAATTATCTCTTCTGTGATTTAAACTCAATGGACGTTCCTTATTATTTGCACCTGACATTATCATCATTACCATCAACAGCAACATTTTAAAATAAAATTCTCTTTTTTTCCCCTCCCCATTATACTTTAATGACAATATTCATTCAAAACCGAAGCAAGTCTATATTCATCTATTACCATTTAATTTTCTGAATGCTGAAAAGATGCGCTGGGTTTAATGGTCTAAATATATCATCAAAACATTTTTAAAAATTAGACAGGTTTGGTAATGTAGGAGTAAGTAACATAAAAGGAAAGAAGGCAATTGTTAAAACTGCAAATGGAGGGAATGCAACTCTACCATGCTAAATGACTTACACACGAAACTGATTTGAAGGATTCATCTTGAAAGACATTACTTCTGATGCTGATGTTGAAGTGGTGACTATACTAACGACATGATCTCCTGGCCTATGATAGCTCCCTAGTTTATTTTGGTTGTGGTGCTCAAAACTCCGTGGGCACTTTGTTCTAAGTTTTTCAGAGACTGGTTGGGATAACAGCAGCACCAGAAGCAGAATCAGGAGTGCCATAATTCGTGGACTTGCATCAATCCTCCTCCCATTTATCAACAAGAACAGGAACAACAAGAAGAAAAACACTCTCACAGGATAGAAATGCTAGTGGTTTTCCTGATTCAGACAGAGGTCAACCAAGCTCTGCCTGGAAAGAAGAGAAAAATACGTTCAAGAGCAGAGCCCCTGCCTATCACAAATTTTGTGCAACACAGAGCATGAGACATTTGTCTTTTTCTGGTGCAAGATTTCTTCTATGTTGTTTCAGTCTGACATGTACATCAAAGGCACTCATTGAAGAAGTCTCAATGGCTGGGCTGGGGATAATTATAGGGAAAAGCAATGATTCCTCTGGGGACCCTGAAGTTTTCCCAGAGCTCCATGAGGAAAGAGGTAGCTAGAAAAAAGCATGTTAGTTAAAAAAATCACAGAGACTCCCCTGGGGCCAATGTTCTGTAGTCGTTGTGGTGCTTCTTGTCAGGACATGTCCAGAAAGTGGAAAGTAGAAGAAGAAAGTTCAACACTCAGGAAATTGTCTTCTGCTGTTTTTCAATGTGGTCTCTTGTCCCCAGAGACTGCTTGAGATGAGAGCTGACTAAGAGACAGGAAAAAGACACCCACTCTTTACCATTAGCTAAATAGTGGTAAAGTGGATAAATAATGAAATAAATAATGGGAAAGTGGACAAATAGTGGGAAAACGAGGGCAGAAGTTATGTGTTTTTACACTCCCTCTATTGCCTTTCCATATTCACATAAGACACTAAGATCTTTTATATTTTGAAGTATCTTAGTGGTGATGCCCACAGTGTGGATATTGCGACCTGATTACTTGCCATAACCATCCAAAAACTAATTTTGAAGGACATGGTGGCCCTTCCTCTGGGTGTTGCTTTGGCCTTCCTGTTCCTGATGTCAGTCAGATTTCAGGTGGAAATGAGTACTGGTTTCTTTAACTTGTTCCTCTTGTAATTTAACCTCCAATAAATATCCATATATTTTTTTAATTACTTTTTCATCAGTATCTGCTAGAATTTTATCTAACTCAGTCATTTTATTGTAAAAACCTTTTGTTTTTCTATCTTCATTATATCTAGATTGTATCTGTACATATGAGTACCAATCCATTTCTATTCCTTCTTGTTTCAACTCTTGGATAGATTTGAGTTCACCCTCTACATTCAGTATTTCAACATATCTAACTGTTTGTTTCTTTTTATATATTATTGGATATGAAAATGCTTCAATCGTTGCTTTCCAGACTGGAATTTTTAAGTAGTGTAATCTTTTAACCTTTTCCCAATTTAATAACAAGGCCTTAAAATGAATATCTTCCTTTATATAATATCTTCTAAAATAACCATGTGCTTTAGTTCCCTTATACCATAAAAAAGCATGCCAACCCAACAGTAAATCATGATTTTCTACATTCAATAATCTAGAGTTTTTTAGTGTTATCCACTCCTTAATCCACATCAAATTTGTTGCTTGGTGATATAACTTCCACTCAGATAAGCCCAATCCTCCTCTAGTTCTAGCATCTTGTAACAGTTTGAGTTTTATTCTTGCTTTTTTCCCTTGCCAAATAAACTTCAAAACTTCAAAACTATTTTATTTAGATCTTGAAAAAAGTCCTTACCCAATCTGATTGGGATTGTCTGGAACAGATATAAAATTCTAGGTAAGATATTCATTTTAATTGTAGAGATTCTTCCTATCATTGATAGTTGTAGGTTTTCCGATTTTATCAAGTCAGTCGCAATTTGTTGTTTTAGTCTAATATAATTGTCCTCCTTAAGAGTACTGCATCTAGGTGATAAATATATCCCCAAATATTTAACCTTGCTTGTGATTTGAATCTGCAAAGCTTCTGACAACTCTTCGTTTTGTCTTGCTGGTATGTTCCTTGTCAAAATCTTTGTTTTATCTTTGTTTATTTTCAAACCTGCTACTTTTCTGTACTCCTCTATTCTTTCTAACAATTTGGGTGCTGTTTCTAGTGGATCTTCAAGAATGAAGACCAAATCATCTGCAAACGCTTGTAGCTTGTATTCTTCTTTTTTAATTTTCATTCCTCTTATTTCTTCTTCTCTAATCTTTCTATTTAAAACTTCTAATGTTAAGACAAAGGGTAATGGTGATAATGGGCAACCTTGTCTCATACCTCTCTTTATTTCAATAGAATCTGTCAATTCTCCATTTACCATTATCTTTGCTGTTTGTTTCTGATATACCATTTGTATGGTTTGGATAAATTTCTTACCAAAGTTCATCTGTTCCAATTGTAGAAACATAAATTGCCAGTTCACATTGTCAAAAGCCTTCTGTGCCTCAAGAAACATCAAAGCCATTTGTTTTTTGGGATGAGCCTCATAATATTCCAAAGTATTCAAAATCATTCTCATATTGTCTTTAATTTGTCTCTTTGGTAAAAAAAAAGGTTTTGGTCTGAGTGGATAAAACTATTTAAGTATTTTTTTGAGTCTCTCTGCTAGTATAGATGCAAATAGTTTGTAATCTCAATTTAATAAAGAAATTGGTCTATAATTCTTAGTTTGTGTTAAATCAGTCTCCTCCTTGGGTAGCAATGCAATGTATGCTTCTGACCATGATTTTGGTATTCTACTCTCAGATATCACTTCATTCATGACTTCTAAGAGTGGGAGAGTCGAGGTTTCTTCAAATGTTTTCTAGAATTCCACAGGTAGTCCATCCGGACCTGGGGCTTTTCCATTGTTTTGTTTTTTAACTGTTTCTGTTAACTCCATCATTGTTATTTTACTTTCCAACATCGTTCTAGTTTCATCTGATATCTGGGGAAGATTAGCATCCTGTAAATACTTTTTAACTCCTCCTTCTTCCACTTTTTCTTGTTCCTACAGCTTAGCATAGTAGTTGTGTATAATTTTCTTTTTCTCAGCATTTCCATATTGAATTTGTCCTTGCTCATCTCTAAATTGGAATATTTTCTTTGCTTCTCTCTCTTTTTTCAGCTTATATGCCAACCATCTGCCTGGTTTATTTGCATTTTCAAAGTAATTCTGTTTAGTGCCTCTAATTTTTTGTTCCAGTTCTTCCTTTTCCAGTAGATCCATTTTATGTTTAATTATATCCATTTTTATTTTAACTTCTTTTTTTGTGGTGATCTCTGTAACTCTCTTTCAAGTATTTTATAGTCGTTGTCTAGAGCTTTATGCGTTTATCTTTTCTTTGAATTTTTCTTCCTTGTATAGTCTATTATCAGACCTCTAGTGACAGCCTTCATTGTATCCCAAAGATTCTGCATTGATGTATCTTCTTTGTTATTTTCTTCAAAGAAAAAGGCCAGTTCTTTTTCCATTTTTTGTACAAAGTCTTTTTCTTTCAATATATTTAGTGTCTATCTAGATGTTATCCTTTGGCCTTTCCATTTAACTGTAATTGGATTATGGTCCGCCCAAGTGCTTGTTTCAATCTCAATTTCTTGTACATTGCAAATCAATTCTGCTGAGGCCCATATCACATCAATTCTGGAGAATGATGAATGTCTATTTGAATAGAAAGTATATTGTTCTTTTTTAGTATTTATTTCACTCCATATATCTTTTAAATTTATTTCATCTATCATCCTGAAGAAGGATTTCGGAAGCAGTTTTCTATTTAGCTTCATTTTTTTGTGTGTGTTTTGTTATTCATGTTCTGGTTTACAATGCCATTGAAATCTCCCATCATACAAATATCAACATAGTCCAAATCCGAGATTCTTTTATGCAATTTTTTTATAAAATTCATCTTGCTTCTCATTAGGAGCATAGATTCCAATTAGAAGTGTTTTTTTATATCCATAATTTCCACCATCAAAATTCTTCCCTCTTCATCTGCATAAATTAATTTCGCTGGAATATTATCTTTAATATAGAAGATCACTCCTCTTTTCTTACAATTCGCCAGTGTAGCAAACATTTTCCCAAGCTTTGATTGTGTTAGTAGGTGTTCATGTCTCTTTTGAATATGTACTTCTTGTAGGCAGATTATGTCAAGTTTTAACTTTTCTAATTTGTGAAATGTTTTCTTTCTTTTAATTGCTGAGTCAAGTCCATTAATATTGATTGTAACCATTTTTCTTTCCTCCATGTTTATACTTTATATACAGGATTTATAGCTCTAGTAGATCTGGGTTCTCGTTGTTCTCTGTGACTTACACCCCCCCACCACAGTTTCCTCTTTATTATTTCCGCCTACAGCTTCTTCTACTTTTTCAGTCTCAATTATAGGTGCCTCCAGTAGTTGTGCCACTAATTCATCTTTTCCAGTTTTCTCAGCCGTTTCTCTGAAGTATTCTGCATAGAAAGCTTATGCCTTATCAATTGTATCTATCCTGTATCTTTGTCCTTGCCATGTAAATAGTAGACCTTCTGGTATGAGCCATTTGTAATTAACACCTTTTTAAATCAGAACTTTAGTCAAAAAATGATATTCTCTTCTCTCTCACTCCTCTCGGAATTTGTTTCAGAACTACAATCTCCTTGCTTTTATATTCTAATTTTTTATCTCTCATTTTCTGTAGAATTTGTAGTTTGATTGTTTTCTTGGTAAATCTTACATGGACTTCCCTTTGAAGAGCATTTCTCATTGCATGCTTTGTATGTACTCAGGACACTTCATCTATGCCATCCATCATCTTCTCCTAGAATATCTCTAATACGTTTGTCAATATCTCGGATATTATCTGTACTAGGTTCTCTCCTCTTTCTTATTCTATGTTTTGAAATCTTAAGAAAAATTCAGACCTATCCATCTCCTATCTTAATATTCCACTGCTCTCCCTTTCCAGGTCGCTCAGTCTACTGTCTAACTTCTCAACCTTCTTCTCTTCTTGTTGAACTTTTTCTTCAATTTTTTGAACTCTGTCTTCATATTTCATCATCCAGTTTTACATATTCTCTCCATATGGAGAGAATTTCATGAGGACCTTGACTACTTTGCTTGTCAAGAGTGGAATTTGTGTTGTTAAAACACAACAGTTATCCAAAACTGGACATACAGCATTCCTCATGGATGCCCTCTCTAAGTTGAGACAAGTCAATGTTTTTCTTCACTATATAGAATATGGTGCTGTTTTGGACAGAATTATTCCTTTCCATTTAACATTCATATGTTGCCAGGGCCCATTGAAGGGAAAGTCTGGATCACAACACTCATTGGACTATATCCGCTGAGAAATGACAGATATCTTAAATATGTGAATAGCATCTTGACAGTTGGTTTTCAGGAAAAAAGCAGATAAATTATGCCTTTTAATCCACATTTTTTCTTGAGTCACCGTTTGGAGATCAGTCTTTTTACTGTTCTTTTTCAAAACACATCTTTTCCAAAAAAAATTAGCCTCCTCACAGGTCCACCATAAAGGGTAATATGTATTGATTTGCACTTCCAACATTTTGGAGATATATTTGTTAAGATTTTAGCTAACCTTGTTGGTGCGAGGTGCCATCTGTAAAACATTTTGTACTAGTTTTCCTTCTATGCAACTGATAGTGTCATTTTTATCTTTGTTCCCCCAAAATTTTCCCATTTGTCTAATTCAATATTATAGCCAAAATTCTGGGGTGGAGCTTCACATTGCAGTGTGAAGATGGACTTTCAGGCTTCTCCTGAATGTCCATCTAATTCAGATCATCTGGACAGTTCTTTTTGGACCTAAGCTGTCCCGAAGAGACAGTGAAAGGTAGGGGGAGATCCAGTGGTCCCAGAGACACCCGCAAGGTCTCTGGTGACCCAGGAAAAAACTCCTTTGCCAGTGATCCCGAGTCAGCCACCAGGCTGCTGAAGCTGCTGACAGTTCCTACATGCAAGCACTGGAGAGAAGCATGTTGTGTTGGTGAGACTTTTTAAACCCTGTTTTCTATTGGAAAGAGAACACCCTAAATTTGGAAACTTAATTTAAAATAAGGCTGACTAGAGAGAAAAGCGGCAGATATAAGTTGGAAGGGACCTTGGAGGTCTTCTAGTCCAATTCCCTGCCATGATAGGAAACCCTATTTCAGACAAATAGTTATCCAACATCTTAAAAACTTCCAGTGTTGGAGCATTCACAACTTCTGGAGGCAAGTTGTTCCACTGATTAATTTTTCTAACCATCAGGAAATTTCTCCTCAGTTCTAAGTTGCTTCTGTCCTTGATTAGTTTCTACCCATTGCTTCTTGTTCTACCCTCAGGTGCCTTGGAGAATAGTTTGACTCCCTCTTCTTTGTGGCAACCCCTGAGATATTGGAACACTGCTATCATGTCTCCCTTAGTTCTTCTTTTCATTAAATTAGGCATACCCAGTTCCTGCAATTGTTCTTCATATGTTTTAGTTTCCAGTCCCCTAACCATCTTTGTTGCTCTTCTCTGCACTCTTTCCAGAGTCACCACATCTTTTTTACATCATGGCGACCAAAACTGAATGCAGTATTCCAAATGTGGCCTTACAAAGTCATTATAAAATTGTATTAACACTTCACATGATATTGATTCTATCCCTCTGTTTGTGCAGCCTGGGGTCTGTATGGGTCTGTAAAATCTAGGGGCATTTTATTATTTATTATTTTATTATTTTTATTACATTTCTGATATTGAAAACTTCATCACAACTGGATATTGTAGGAATTACTGATATGTATTAATGAACCTTCCAGAAAGCAGAACTTTCTGTCAGCTGAACTGACAGAAGAAGCTTCATTGCTTTTCTACATTTTATGATGAATTTCATCACAAATATTTTAGGGTAAAAAAAGTTGACGTTTTCTAATATGCTTGACATTTTAAATTAATAATACTGGTCCTTATGAGTCCATAAATCATATGTGTTTCATCAGTTATAAGCAAGATAATCAATTTGGATCATTTTCATGAATCTCAGTTTTGTTTACCATTAAAATATTATTATTGTTAAGATTATGTTCAAAAGATCCCTCTCTACTTCATCTTCCTTTTTTATAGAAGACCCTTTGATTGATCACAGAGCTTCTCATATTCCCAAGTGAGCAGAAAAAGACAGCAATGATGATGATGATAAAGATGATGATGATAATGGTGGTGATATGATGAAGATGTCATGAGAGGAGAGGATATCACTATATTGATCCTTGCCCTCTCCACATTGTGGATCCCAGTCCTTAACTATGACACCAAGACTGGCCATGAAGAGAAGTAGTATTTCACATTGGATCCATTGCATATCAACTCACTACCCACTCTACTTACCTATGGAAAAACAGACATTAGAAACCTGAGGGATTTTGTAGGTGCCTCCTAATGTTGACATCTGAATGGAGATTCTTCAGGAGCTCCATCCACAAGAGCCAAAATGTTGTCCTTCCTGCCACAGCTGTAGTTGGGGACATTCACTTCTCCAGTAGAGATCATCTCCAGCAAGGGATCTGAAGTTTCAAGTACATTCAAATAGTTGTCATAGATGTTGTAGCCAAGTGTGAGATTGTTCAGGAGCTGGTGTTTTTTGTTAAGCACTTCAATATTGAAAATCACACGTAGTATTCTTCTACTTTGATAAGTAAAACTAGTATAAAACTACAGTCATGTTAATTTTTGGCATCATCAACAGCAACAACCAAATACTTTTTCTCTAGTGTGAGATTTTGCAGAAGCCGAAGGGACTTGTTGACCATTTGAATATTAAAAATGTAGCATAATATTCTTAACTTATCAAAAGGTAAACTAATGAAAAAAATATCCTTGTTATCATAATTAAGAGGAATAACAAAATATGTTTTCAATTTAATCCACTTTGTCTCCACAAGCTTTCTGAGTTCTTAAGCCAATACTGATCCCAAGCTAGAAGCAAATTATAGTTACTCTTTTAAGGAGTGTTGGGGAGATGAGAAGGAGATAGCTTTCCACTAAGATTAAGAATTACACATGAGCCATTATTTTTAGCTGAACTAATTTTCAATTGCCAAGTAACCAAGACTCTAAAATCATCCAATCATTAAGGTAGAACCATCATAATAAGAAGAGGCTGTTATGAAACAATATGAAATAAGAGAAAAGCAGTTCTAAAAGAAACTCATTTTCTGCTCCTATAAAGATCATTCATTGAATATGAATGAATGGTTATAAAATATGTAAATAGGCTGGGCAGAGGCAACTGCAACCCATTCAGTAACTACTTTAAACTAAGATCACTATTCAAGTGATAAGTCAGGATTCGACCAGGAAAGATATATAATCTGGAGTTTTTTCGTTTCTTTTTTTTTTTGTCCCATATTTGGATTTGAGTTTTTTATACAAAATAAGTCAAAAGAGAGAAACAATGGAAATAAAACATTTCTAGAAATTAGACAGGTCCTACAATACAGGTAAAGCAAAATAAGAGAAAAATAATGAGAGTGTTAGGACTGCAAATAGAGGGAATGCAACTCCATCACACTGAATGACTTAGGTGTCAAACTGACAATAAGGAGCCGTGTTGAAAGGCAACATTCTTGGGCGTGTTATTTTTGTTCCAGTGGTGATCATACTAATGAGATGGTCTCCTGGTCTGTAATAGCCCCATGGTTTTTTCTCATCCTGGTGCTCAAGGCTCAGTGGACACTTCATGCTAAGCTTCCCATAGACTGGATGGAACAGAAGGATCACTAGCAGAAGCAGAAAAGCCATGAATTATGGAGTTGAATCAATCAAACAAAACTGAATCAATCGCCTTCCAGTTTCTAAATGAGTACAAGAAGAAGAGTTAGATGATTTCACAGCATCCTTATAATACGCAATTCTAATGACCTTCCTGATTTAGACAGAAAAAAAACTAAGCTTCACCTGGAAAGGAAAGAAAGTACATTCAAGAACACAGTCCCTGCCTGTCCCCAACCTGGTGCTACAATATGCGTGCTGAGGCATTTATTCTTTTCTGATGCAAGATAGCTTCCATGTTGTTTTAGTTTGATGTTTATCTCACAGACAGTCACTGGAGAAGTAGCAGAAGAGGTCTCAAAGACCAAAATTTTAAAAATTATAATGAGAAACAATTTCTTTGGGGATCTTAAATTTCTTCAGGGCTCCATTGGCGGACGAGTAGCTAGAGAGAGGGGGAAAAACATCCTAGGGGAAAATCACAAACGCCCCCTGGGGGCATTGTTTTGTAGTGGTTGTACTCCTTCCTGTCCCATCTTGTCCAGAAAGTGATGCTGGATGAAGATACTTTGATCCCAGATGACTTCTGCTGTCCTTCAATGTAATAACTTGTTATCCAGAGCTATGTAGTTTGATGACATTCTAGTTTGGTGATACATAACTCAAGTATTGCCTGTCATCTGATGCCAATTAAGAAATCTAATGTTAAGAGTTTGGCATCTTCGTGATTTTCCTTTCTATTAGACATGGAAGCCATGTTTGGGCTTTCAGGCCTGCCATATTCTCTATGGAAATATGGGAGGGGGGATTATATAGAGTGTGGGTGGTATATAGTTAAAGTGACATTCTTTCTCAGAAAGTCAAGGTCATTTTGCCCTGCAGCGTTGATGATGTGACTGGGTGGCATCTTCAATTTTGGATGGTGTCTGATTGGGCCTTGTGATGGACATGTGGGTGCTGGGCAGGGACTTGGACTTTCACTTGGGTGGAGAAAACCTGGAAACTTTCAGATTCGTGTTTTCCCAGATGTGCCAATATGACATCTCTAATAAAATGGAACTTTGAAGAAACTCAAGCCTTGGAGTCTTCTTTCTTAGGGGGTGTTACTTGGAACCCTGACATTAACCCGAATTGGTTTTAAAGAACTCTACCAGTTCTGTAGAGGGTGCTGTCTGGAGTCCTGAGCCCCAGCATCGCCCCAAACCTGGGTGACATAAAGACTCAGGGAAGATAGAGGAAGAAAAGAAACCCATGGAGGGAGCCACAGGAGATAGCTCAGTGATTTATGTCAAGACCATCTACTCCCCTTCCCAAGCTGTAGTGGAAGCTGAAGAGGCTACAGAAAGGGAATGCCAACAGAGAGCCAGGTGCAAAGAGCCAGCACCCAAGCAAACCTTGCAGCTGGACCTGACCCTGCAGGATGAGGCCACAGGGATCACCCCACTCCAGAAGATGCTGTTGGAACCAAAAACAGGTGTAGGACAAGCATCAGCCCATGAGTGTAGATTGCCAAAGCAGACACACAGCAGGTAATCTTGAAAATGGGGATTTCTACCACCATCACACAGCCAGTCACTGGCTGGTCTTCTGGAGCAGCTTGGCCAACTCAGCATAAGCAGCGCTATTCAACCCCTTGGCATGGAACAGCCCAGGTGGACCTTGGCACAACCTATGTTCACCTTCCCAGGCCAAGAAGTTGCAGTGCAATCGAGTGGAGCATCAGCTTCTTTCCACTCCATGCAGAGCAGTTCAGCCCACAGCCTCATGCCTCGGACTGGGCCAGCTGCAGCCTCAGGATACAGATGACCCAACAACAGGGTTTGCTGAACCAGACCAGCCATGGAATGCTGGACCCACAACAAGGCTTCTTGGGTCTCCTTACCCCCTTGCAGCAACCGGGTTTTGGACTACTACCAGCGAGCCAGATCCTGGGTGGATGGTCTATCCTGGGCTCTTGGTCAAGAGCCAAGGTGGCGCAGTGGTTAAATGCAGCACTGCAGGCTACTGCTAGATCAGCAGTTCAGCGGTTCAAATCTCACCGGCTCAGGGTTGACTCAGCCTTCCATCCTTCCGAGGTGGGTAAAATGAGGACCCAGATTGTTGGGGGCAATATGCTGACTCTCTGTACACCGCTTAGAGAGGGCTGAAAGCCCTATGAAGCGGTATATAAGTCTACTGCTATTGCTATTGCTATCCCAGCCAAGGATGGGTGCAATATCAGTTGATGCCAGCTCCAGCCCCGCCACCTATGCCTTTTCATCTGCTGGGGTCTTTCCAACCCCCAGTCTGGGCTCCACAACAGGCACTGGCTTAGCAGCAACTGTAACTTCAGCCCCAGGCTGTGATTTCCCAGAAGGTTCTGGCCCAACAAGTGCCTGTGATCTCACAGCAGGTTCCGGCTCAACAGCAGGGGCCAGACCAGCAACCCACGCAAGCTCAGCACCAAGTCCCACCAAACATTCTCCCTCCATGGTTCCAAGTGACACTTGATGGGACTCCAGGGAAGCTAGCTTACTTTCTCAACTGAGTCTGGGCTCACATCAACCAATATGGAAATCAATACCCATCTCGATCAGGAATTGATTTCCGCTATTGCTGATGGCGTGAACGAGAGAGAGTTGTCAGAATGGATAGCTGAGCTTCACGACGAAGGAGCCCCTGAGCTAGAAGATGCCGATGAGATCATCCAACTGATGCAGACCAGATTCAACAACATTGTGCAGCAAGTGGAAGCTGAGGCTCAGATTAAAGAACTGAAGCAAGCTGGCCGACCCATAAAAGAATTAATTTGGGAATTTTGGAGGGTGGCTGGAAAACTAAGAGACTGGCCAGAATGCTTCCTAGTGCATACTTTTAAGAAGGTGCTGGACCCAGACCTCAGGCAAGCCTGTGGCATCAGGGGAGTACATGACCGCATACAGATGTACAACACAGCTGTCATTTTAGACTGCATGGCATAGGTTCACTATCAGGGGTGTAGGGTCTTCTGCTTGGGCGTGTAGTTGGACTAGATGACCAACAAGGTCCCTTCCAACTTTGTTAATTTAATCTAGTCATCCCAAAAATGATATTTCTAGTAAACATAGAAAATAAAATTTCACTTCAATCACAAGCAAGTTTAAAATCAACTCCAATTTAGGATTTAAATATGCAGATCTAAAAGAAAACGAAAACCACAAAGAGGCCCAGCTCTTAACATTAGACAGGTTTCAAGGACATTGGTTACTTAATAGGCATTAGAAGACAGCACTAGAGTTCAGTGACACTAAACTAGAATGTCACCAAACTCTATATCTGTGGCTGATGTTGTCTCTAGTTCTCTCTGGAGACAAGATCCCACATTGAAGGACAGCAGAAGGCATTATCTGGGTTTTGAACTATCTTCCTCCAGCATCACTTTCTGGACATGTACTGACAGGAAGGATCACAGCCACTGTAGACCAGTGCCCCAAGGGGTGGATTTTTTTATTTTTCACTAAGATGGTAAGATTCTGCAGCTGTCCCTTTAAACATGGAACTCTGGAAGAAGTTCAGGGTCCCAAGTGGAGAAGTTTCTTCTCACTGTAATTTTCATAATTCTGGTCTTTGAGACCACTTCTGTTACTTCTTGCCCTTGATGTAAACATCAATTTGAAGAAAGATGACAGGGATTTGCATCAGAAAAGGAAAAATATCACAGGCCGTATTGTGTGGCACATATAAGGGACAGGTAGAGATTGTGTTCTTGAAGGTACCTTTCTCTCCTTTCCAGGTGAAGATTGGTTTGTCTCTGTCTGACTCAGGAAACTGACAGTGCTTTGAATTTTTCTAGTTCTTTTTGTTCTTCATGTTTACAAACAGGAAATGAATTGATTTAATCCTATAATTTATGGATCTTCTGCTTCTGATGCTGCTGGTGTCTCAGGCAGTTTCTGTGAACCTTAAAATGAAATGTCCACTGAATTTTGAGAACCAGGATGGGGAAAAACCATGGAGCTATTACAGTCCAGGAGACCATTTCATTGGCATAGTCACCACTGAAACGACATCATCACCTAGAATGTTGCCTTTCAACAAGGCTCCTTCTAGTCCATCTCGCTCGTAAGTTATTCAATGTGATGGAATTGCGTTCCCTGCATTTGCAGTTCTAACACTCTTTATTTCTCTTACTCCTATAGTATATTGCAGGACCTGTCTAATTTTTTTTTAATTATTTTCATTTTCATGGCATGAGGCAAAGAAAACCTGAAACATCCAGATTATTTATGCATTCCCTTCTAACACTATGTTCATTACTTGGATACTGAGCCCAGTTTTAAGTAGTGATTGAAAGGGTTTTATGTTTTTTTCTTATGGTGTGGAAAACATCAATACTTCCAAAGGCTCTATATACGACATGCTCTTGGTGGTATGGAACAGAATTAAACAACAGAATTACATGAAAATCCCAGTCTGGCTCTCCATTTTAGAAGCACTGGTACACCCTAACCTCATTAATCTGGGAAATATTGCCTCATACAAAGATGTACTAAATGAAAAAGGGGGATTGAAAAGTAGATTAGAACTTAAAACACAAGGGGTGGAATTGGAGTGGTGGTCCTACCTACAAATTCAATCTTGCTATATGAAGGATATGAAAACGTGGAGTATTAATAGAGAATTAACAACTCTAGGCAATCTATTATTGGGGATGAATGAGAAATTGATTAAGGTAATTTATACATTTTTACTAGGTTATAAAATGGAGGAAAAATCTGTCAAAGATATTATGATGGTATGGGCCAAAAATTTTGGGTATAACATTGAATTGGAAAAATGGCAAAAACTGTGGAAAAAAACCAGAAAACTAACACTGGCCACATCATGCAAGGAGAATTTATACAAAATGTTTTATAAGTGGCATCTTCCATCAGCAAGACTGGCCAAAATGTTTAGCAATGTATCCCCAAATTGGTGGAAATGTAATCAAGTACCAGGCATGTACTACCACATGTGGTGGACATGCAAAAAAGCGAAAGAATTTTTGGTGATGTATCCAGATGTGCTTGGAAGAAATGATTGGACGAAGGTTAGAATTATTCTAAGTAGAATTATTCTTATTAAGAATCATAACAGAAGATTATAGTAAAGGGTCAATATATTTAATATTACATATCATAGAGGCAGTGAGAATGGTATACGCTCAACAATGGAAAAATGAAAATATACCTTTAGAAAGGGAGATAATGAAGAAAATATTTGTATATACAGAAATGGATAAATTGATGCTAGAATTAAAAAACAAAGAAGAATCTGAATATTATGTTATATGGAATAGGCTTTACCAATGGTTGGAAATGAGAGGTGGGTGTTGGAACAAGAAATAATTAGGATTTGTGAAGATGAAATGTGATGCAATATATGTAAATATAATTGAGTATATTGAATAGAATAATAATATATAATTAATAATGTAAGAAGACAAAGTTACTTGTCTGTTATTTGTTTCATATTTTAGTATGGCAGAAATAACACCAAGATGGTCATACTGTGTCCAATATTTTAATAAGAAATGAATAAAATTTTCTAGTAAAAAGAAAAAAAAGAAAGGGTTGTAGATGCCTCTGCCGAGCTGATTTCCATATTTAAATAACTACTCATATTCAATGTCCAGTTTTTAGAGGAATAAAGGGTGACTTCTTTCTACAGTTGCTTTTTTGGGTCACTTATGATATATCCTCTTCATTATATGGTAATGATTACATGGTTAGGGTTATATGGTTATACTTTAATGATTGAATGATTCTGAATGTAGGGCAGGTGAAAATTAGGACTACTTCAAATAATGGTGTCTTTGTAATTCTTAGCCATGGTGAAGGACTATCTTCATCCCATCTTCTCAATAGTATCTCCATAGACAATAGCAATAGCACTTAGACTTAAACCCTGCTCCATAGTGCTTTAAAGCACTCTCTGAGTGGTTTACAATGTCAGCATATTGCCCCCAGCAATCAGGTCCTCATTTTACCAACCTCAGAAGGATGGAAGACTAAATCAACCTTGAGCCCATCAGGATCAAAATCCTGACAGTGGGCAGAGTTAGCCTGAAATGTTGCATTTTAACCACTGTGCCAACACAGCTCCAGCCTCCAAGCTCCATCCCATCTTCTCAATGCTCATAAAACATACCTGCTAATGGGTAACTATCATTTGTCTTTGTCTTTGTATCTGTATTGGCTTAAGACATAGTAGGCTTCTGGAGACAAAGAGGATTGAATAGGAAAAAATGTTGTTTCTGTTGATGATAATAACATGAGCTTTTTTTTTTTTTTTACAGTATGACAAGTTATTTTAAACAACTGATCCTGATTTTTGCCATTCAAATGGTCAACAAGAACCCCCAGTTTCTGCACAATCTCACACTTGGCTACAGCATCTATGACAACTATGTCAATGCTCTTGGCACTTCAGATGCTTTGCTGGATATACTCTCTACTGGAGAAGCCAATGTTCCCAACTACAGCTGTGGAAGGAAGGACAACCTATTGGCTGTTGTTGATGGAGCTAAGAGGGACATCTCCATCCAGATGTCAACATTAATAGGCCCCTACAAAGTCCCCCAGGTTGGTTTGTATGTTTCTATATTTGGCAAAGCGAGTGGGTTTGTGGTGTATGAGTGATAAATCCACCTATATTTTGTCTATGGAATTCAGGAGCTGTTTTTAACCATGGCCCTAATAGATTTCATGGCTGTGGTTTGTAATGCACAATGAAAAGGGGGGAAATTAAGGTATCATATCCTCTTATGATACCATCCTCATTGTTTTGGGGGGCTTTGCTGCACACTTGGGAAGGCTCTGTGTCCAATCAAAATGTCTTCCACAAGACACAGTTTTGAGGGTAGGTTTTGTACAAAATATTAATCAAAATAATGGTATTATCCACAGTGAAGATATCCATGATTCATGAATAGAATCCCAATTATTACCTACATTTTAAAAAAACATATATAACTTATGGACTTGTTCATATTTGAGCATTAATATCTTTACATTAAAAGAAATTACAAGCACACCCACACACCAATCTATCAAGCACATTTTCTTTCAATTGTCAAATGTTCAATTTTGCATCAGATTTGATATTATGTTCTTTGCTTGCCTCTCCCATATGTTTCCAACCAATGCGGTCCTGAGCTTTCATTTGCAAATTGGGTCCACAATACTTGCTGATGTCATCGATCCATCTTGTTTTAGGTCTCTTTCATGTATGCATTTTATCAAGTGAGATCTATTCTATGATTGATTTGGTCCACTTCTTGGTAAGTGACCAGCCCATTTCCATTTCAATTCTTTTACTCGCTTTATGATAGTGTATGCTTTTGTTTGTTCTCTAATCCGAGGCAGGTCTTTCTATCCATGGCTCTCTGTGCACTCCTAGCTTAACCTGGCTCTTTTTCAGTTTATTTTTAAACCAAATTGTTCTCCTGATTTGAGCAGCTCTTATATGTGCAGTTCTTCTGGGTCTCGTGAGAGAAAAAGAACATCATCTGCAAATATTAAATGATTAAAATCAATGATGCCATTGATTTTTATTCCATCTTTTGTCTAGTCTTGTTTGTGAAATACTTCTTTTTTTGCAATTTTTTTATTTTATTTGTAAACATAAAAAAACCACATAAAAAGATGTTCATCCATTACATACAGCATGTCATTTGGTTACAAGTGTTTTTGCATCCATATTCTCAATTACATATACAATCACAGAGTTTCCATCTACTATAATTAAATACCTCACTTTCATTGTACAACGTATATTCAATTACGATTAATTTTTTTTCTTTTCAATAATCCTAATTCCCTTACATTCTTGATTGTCTGTTTAATAACAATCTACCTTTATATAATCACTTATCCAATTCTGAATATTTTTACAATATAAAAAAAGATTTACCAACTATTTATATTTATATAGCACTGTTTTCAATTGTGTATAATCCCACCAATCATCTATCGAGTATGCTTATGTTCATTATTGTCTTTGTACATCATACATTCGAACAAAGATGTTATTCCTTCATTTTTCAACAAGGTATTCTAAATAATCGCTTCATATATATACCAATTTTTAATTACTTCCTTATTAAACTTATTTATCAATAACAAGATATCTTTATGATATATACCTAGAGTTATACATTATATCACCAATCCTCTATCAAGTATATATAAATTAATTGTTATCCTTATTCATTTTAATACAAAAAGTTCTAAATTATTCAATTCATGGGCATATTTGGGCATACCAGGGGTTGTGACTTTAAATATATACCTTTCACCCTGGCCTGGCTGATAAGGAGTCGAGCTCTGTAGCTCAATGGTTAACACATCTGCCTAACAGGCAATAGAGCACAGGTTTGATTCCCAGCAAGGGTATGGCTAGCTGATGAGAGCTAAATAGCTTGAAATAGATCTATACTAGTCTCCCTTTATTTATTTATCAGCACAAATATAACAAATGTAACAAAAAGGCAACAGTAAAAAATATTGGGTTTCTGTGTGGATGGTCTCTTGTGATGAGCCGAAGGACAGAGAATGGAAGTGTGACCTTCCTCCCATATTTGGGCATACCAGGGGTTGTGACTTTATATATATATGTAGGTCTCTAGTTGTTCGGGTTTTCTCCCGCGTAGAATTGGAGATGTCTTGGCGACGTTTCGACGAATTCTCATTCGTCATCTTCAGGCTGCTTCAGACTACTTCAGGTTTGGTGTTTCCAGGAGTAGTGTGAGATCTCGGCTGTTTGTTCCTTTTAACTGCCAGTAGGGGATTAAATTTTAACTGCCAGTAGGGGATTAATTTTAACTGCCAGTAGGGGATTAAACTGATTGGGTGGGGGCTTGGCTGTGTCTTGATTAAGTGGAGGTGTGTCCTTATTTGGTGGAGGTGTGTTCTGTTCTGATTGTTTGGGGGGTTGTGTTTCATGTGAGGGTAGTAGGGGTTTTAAAGAGGCTGATTGTGCTTTTGCAGTCTGGCTTCTGGTTCTGTGTCGTGCCTCCTCATCAGTTTGTGTTTTTGTCTGTTTTCTTTGTGGATGTTTTTTGGTGATATTCTGTGTTCTGCATGTTCTATCCTGTATCTTGATGGGATTTGAGTCATTAACAATATACTATTCTAATATGTTCATGAGTAACGTTTATTAAAATCTAATATTTTGGACTTGATCTGACCCCAAATATAACATAGCATTCTTCATTGTTTTTCTCAGATCAGTGATGCAATTGTTTCAGAGGCTTTCATTGATAAAAATCGGTTCCCTTTTTTCCACCAAATGCTCCCCAAAAAGGGGATCACATATCCAGCAATTGTCCAACTGCTCCTCCATTTCAGGTGGACCTTGATCGGGCTCTTTACTTCAGACACAGAGGAGGGAGAGAATTTCATGACGACTTTTACCTCTCTGCTTGTCAGGAATGGAATTTGTGTTGTTATATCACGTCAATTCTTAGCGACTGGACATACAGCGCCTCTCAGGGATGCCATCTCTAAGTGGAGACAAGTCAATGTCTTTGTGAACTACATAGAAACTCTTAATGTTTGGGATAGAATTCTTATTATCCATTTTACTTTTAAATATTTGTCAGGATCCATTGAAAGTAAAATTTGGATCATGGAAAGCATTGAACATTTGGTATTGGCACGATGGAACCTTTATAAATATGTCCATAGTCTTTGGAGTTTTGCTTTTCAAGAAAGGAAAAGGCCAGAACACGATGCCCTTGGAACCAAACTCTATGTACAATTGAAACATCAGTATTTTCACTGTTCCTTTTCAAAGCACATTTTTTCTGTCAAAGGTAGGAAAAGATGCACCCAAAGAGCACCACTGGTGCCTGGAGAGGAAAGGAGGCGGATATGGGTCCCTTTTCACCTCCATTTGCACAGTGTTATTAAGACTCTGGTCTATGTCTTGAAAGCTACGTATTCTTCCAGATCCCAGAAGAGAAGCAAGAAGGGCCAAGAGAGGCTGCAGCCATGGCAGGTATGGAATCCTTACCAAGATGCATGACACTCTGCAGGAGGCAGAATGAACCTTCTCAACCTCCTTTTGAAACAAAAGGCCAACAGGTTGTCCAATCTAACTACTAAGGGAATAATGTTGTGGGGATGGAGGGCAAGAGGCTTCAGCTGAATCCTGGCAATACCAAGTGGCTTTATGTGCATGGCTGTTCAGGATCTGGGAATTTAGCATCTTTAGTTCTGGATCAGGTTGCACTTACCCCTGAGAGACATGGTCCACAACTTTGCAGTTCTCCTGGATTCATTGACTTTTGGACTTTTAGTTCTACTTGAGTTTAATCCACTATTCCAAGTCTGTTTCTCATGACTGAAATTGCCCAGATGCTAATTGCTTTGATGGTATTTCCTCCATTGAGATCTTCTTCACTGTCTTGATGTATTCATCTCTAATCTTTCTCTTGACTTCTGTGTGATTGATGTTGTCAGCTTAAGGATGCCCAGGTATTTGTAATGATCATCCAGGTTATTCTGGTAGAGCATATTGATTCCTTCACTTTTTGCTATTTGTCCCCATTTGATGGTAAGCATGGCACAGTTGTCCAGTCCAAATCCCATTGCAATTTATTTTAATTATGTTTTATTTTATTTTAAACAATATTTTAATGTATTTTAATTATTTTTTAGTAATTTATTTTAGTATTTTATTTTATTTTTTTGGACTGAAGGATATATGTTTATTCCAAGAATGATTTAATTCAGTTACTGATAATTGACCCACTGTCTATCTATTCTCTCTGTGAAGTGATACTTTTGAACTTCCCTCCAATCAATTTGATAGCATGTCCCCATGTTCTTGATTTTGGCTTAATATTGAAAATATTGCCTTCTAGAACCTTATCCACACCTTTAATATATTTAAAGGTTTCAATCATATCCACACTTTCCCTTCTGTCCTCCAGCCAGAGGTCACCAACCTTTCAGGCATCAGGGATCAATAAATTTATAATTTTAAATCCCACGGACCACTAATATGATCTGCCTAATGACCTGCTAGGTGAGCATGGCAAGGTGATTATGTGACTGGGTGGGTGTGGACAACTCAATGTCACTCACATTGAGTCAGCCTCTACTCGCCATGCCCAGCCACTCCTTGCCTGTCCGTCCGGGCTCCTTAGGGCCCCAAAAGGAAGCAGTTGTTGGAGCTAAGCAGCCCCCATGAGTTCAAATTAGATCTGACTGAGAAGGAGGCTCAGCAGAAGCATCTCACTGAGGACTATGAGCATAGGCTTTCCAAGCAGAGGAAGACCTGCGAAAGTGCAAGGCCAGGTACCAGTGCCTGGAGGCTCAGCGGGCTGAGATGGTCAGCCAGTTCCAGGCCATGATGCAGTCCCACTGTAACAAGGCCGTCCAGCTCTTCGCCATCAGTGGCCCAGCCTTCACCCAAAGCCCTGCAGAGGAGGCTGACACAGACCCCAAGTCAGAATTTCTCCCTCCCTCCAATCCTCACAAAAAGACCCCGAAGGGGGTGACTCTCTGCAGCAACTCAAACATTCATTGCACATATCTGGCCCAGGGGTCATAGTTTGAGGACCTCTGATTTAGTGCAATATAAAAAATGCAAATGATTTTTCTGTGGACTACCAAAATTGCTTTGTGGACCACCAGTGGTCCACGGACCACCGGTTGGTGACCGCTGTTCCAAGCTATACCTATTCAGTTCCTCCAATCTTTCCTGATGGGTTTTATCCCTCAGATCTTGCACCATTTTTCTTGCCTGTCTCTGGACTCACTCAATCTTATCAATATCTTTTTTTAAAGTAAGGTCTCTAGAACTGAACATACTATTCCAAATGGAGCCTGACTAAAGCCCTATATATTGGGATGAGGTTCCTTTTCTTTCTTTCTGGGGATCCTTCTGGTGATGAGATTTTGGGGGATTTTGTTTACCTTCACAGGTACCTGACCTATATTATTTCCTCATTTTGCAGACATCTGCTATGAGCAGACAAGGTTTGCACACTTTTTATGCACCCCTCTCTCCATTTTGCAAGAGAATCTGTTGGATATCTTAACAGCTTTGAGTTATTTGTAAAAATAATAAAAGCTTATATAATAATAATACAATAAAAATAAACTTGGGAGACAAAGATGGGAGATGCTGTGTAATAATAGATAAGGTGTGGGGAGTCTGCAACTACATAATGAGCAGACAAAGACACTCAGAAAGGAACCTCCCTAATTTCTCAGGCTGTAAAAATAGTGTGTTGGAGATTTGTACTATAAGACTTGCAAGCTTCTCTCAATTTCCTTTTACAATAATATAGAATAAGATCATGTGGTCATGTTTCTCATCTGGTCTGTTTGAGGGAATATTAGCCTGGCATCTTTCTTCTTGTGAATGCCCTGCTTTCTAATAGTTATCCTGTTTTTTCCAAGGAGTGTATGAATCCTCTCTGTGTTTCTTTGTTCAATTTATTTGTGAAGTTCTAAAATGTTTCTTTTAATAGACAAATTTGGTCAATTATATTGTCAGGGTTCTAAGTAATAATCCCATATCAAGCAAAACTCCGAGGTACGTTAAGTCCTCAAGTTATAGCTTAATTGGAAATACCCTATTGGCACAGATCTGGTGAAAACCGACTCTAAAGTTCCCATAGGTTTTCACCTAATTAAAAGTAAACATTTGTCATTTCACTCACCCTGACCCTCAGTTGCATGGTCCAATCAGCATGCAGCCCAGTTGCTAGATGACCTCAGTCTCCTCCTTCTGACCACTTGCAGGACTGTCCTTGATTCCCAAGAGAAAGTATTTTGTTTTGGCTACAGCACCCCAACTATCTCTATTCCGCTCCCCCATCCCTCAGCTCCAGAATGTCAGCACTGAAGCAATAAAAAAATAAAAATGGTTTCAGTTCAGCCAACTTTAGGGTTGACATATATTTTGTCTATACATATTTTTCAATAAATGATTGACAAATTTATCTGAGCCTTTTTCACTTTTGAAGAGAGTGGTAGCACTTGTTCTCACAATATTCACAAGTTAGGCAACTGTACAAAGAAAGAGTCAAATGTAAAAAGACTACCTGGGATTTTAAAAAACCCACAAGGTTTCTGGTTTTTAAAATTCTTGGATGTTTCTCTTCTAGTTCCACCCATTTCTGGAGAAGAATGAGTTTTTCAACATTTCCCATTGGAAATTGTACTTGGACCAGAATGGAGATGTAGATGCAGATCTCAACGTCATAAGCTGGGTGCTTCTTCCCAGGATGGTTCCACTCGACAAGCAAATGGGGCGTTTTGAAAAGCAGAGATTTATTATCAATAAAGATACTCTGTCATGGCTAAACTTGCACAACAAAGTAGGAGAAATATTGATGTTCTTTCTCTATTACCTAAAGCCTGAGGATCTGTTTCAAATTGGCTAAGCATAATCAGTTGTTGACCTTTACTGAGAATGGAATCTCATGGTTTTCTTAGATTGCTTAGTGGGCTTCAATACTATTAATCAAGGGGTCTTTTGCATGCAGAAATGTTGAACACTGTTTTAAGCTGATTCTGCACTGTCCAACATAGGACACAAGTCATGACCTTTTGTGCATCCTCTGTGATATGGTATCTCTATAAAATTGGAGAGAGAAGCTCTTAAAGGACAACAATTGTGGTAGATTCAGCTTTGCTTGTTTCTTATTCTAGAAGAGCGAAGAAGAAGGCAGTTCTGTGAACAAGCTCCCACATTCAGGTTTGGATTGAATTGAATGAAGTTAAGACTGGATAGAAACCCCCTTCGTCCCTGTGGCAAACATGCCTTGGGGTTCAGATTGCCTTGGCGGGGGACAATGTTCATTGAAAGGGATGGGATAGTTTATAGCCCAGTAATAATAATTAATAACTACCTCTCCTGGGTAGAACAAAGGACCGTCTGTTCTTTGGAAGGAGAGCCAAGATGCTCAGTCCCCCTGAAATCCTACTGACTGGTCTGAGATAATGCCCTGACCCATAAAACTGGAACATTTAAAACATGACTTTGATCCAAAGAAAAACCCTTCCTGATGTTGGAAGTTTTAAAAAAGGACAATTTAAAAGGAACTATTACATGAATTTGTTCTTTGGCTCATAAGAGGGCATTTCATCTTTAATCCTTGAATGATATTGTTTATCAGAATTGTTAGCTATCTTAAGCCTCTCTGGGAAGAAGTGAGGCTCTTCTCTCTCTCCCTCTCTCTCTCCCTCCCTCCTTCCCTCTCCCCCCTCTCTCTCTGTGTATGTGTGTATGTGTTCCAGCATAACTCTGGAACACCTTGAGCAATTTCAACCAAACTTGGTACACAGATTACTTACTCTTTGGAAAAAAAATATTGTGGGGGTGTCTTATTCATAGATGATAGATAGATAGATAGATAGATAGATAGATAGATAGATAGATAGATAGACAGACAGACAGACAGACAGACAGACAGACAGATGTATGTTCTGTTACATTACTGCCTGTTGTGCCATAAAATGGCTTCTACTATACAGCGCAGTGGAGTTGCCATGGTAATGGCTTTACAGTACTCCACAAGGGGGCTCCGTCTGGTAAGGGGGAAAGTCGAACATTAGAAATTATGTTTGTTTCGGACATTTTCCCCCTATAAATAAATACCTAGGCAACACTGGGTTATCAGCTAGTTAATAATAAACACGGGCCTGTCATTCCATGCCTGTTGGTGTCACCTAATTGTAGTTCTTCAGCAGAAAGGACCTTGTCATGGATGTCTAGCTGGGTTTAGAAATAATCTTTTCCAACAAACGACTCATAATCATGTTCATCTCCTACAGCAAAAGATGCTTGACTGTTTGAAGGATATGTTCTCAGGACCTTGCCTCTATGTCATATAACTTTTTATTCTCATTTGATGAAGTTGGCAGCCATATAAATTAAAGGAAAAAATACATATAAACGAAGAACACCTCCTGTAAAATTGCCAACCTTAAGCTGTAAAAAAAAACCCTACATATCTTAACTAGGAAAAAAATTTAGAATTTCAAAGGGGAATGGCTTTTCAGTGTTTTAAGTAATCTTTAAGAAACCTTTGAGGATCCTACCAATCATAATTTTCTTTCTTTATCATAGTTTAACCCTTTCATAAATCTAATATAATAAAATTTTAAGAAATTATTTAGAATAAATTTTATTCTAAACTTTAATGTACATTAAAATCATGTTCATACATCAATGAGTGAGAATAAGTAGTCAGTGATTTCATATTACCTAGGTCAGGGGTGTTAATTTTTTTTTTTTTGCAAACCCACCTACAACTTTACTCGAATTTGCACATCTTTAATAGCTGCGCAATTTTCTTTTTGTATGGGGAGTGCATGTGGTACGTATGTATTTGATTGAATGATCCCACACTTTTTAACTTTTTAATTTGTGTAATCCCTTTTTTATATTATATTGTTGTATTTTTAAATTTTTGTGGAGGTGTGAGTGAATGAGTGTTTGAGTGTGTAAGCGAGATTGGGATGGGAACCGAGTTTTCCCCACACTGAGTGCTTGCAGAAGTGTTGGGGGGATCTGGGCCTGTTCCAATCTCAGGATGACTGATTCGAAGGGCCTGTCGGGAAATGCGGGGCCTGTGGGGGTGGGTGGAGGGACTACGGACACGGGAGTGGGCTGGAGCATTACAGTCTTAACAGGGAGGGGCAGATATGGTGGGGACTTTCGGGCTGGCCATTACCGGGGAATGAGGGCTCGCTACGTTACAGAGATCCCTCCTTCCGGCCCTATGAGTCCCACTCCAAGGGCAGATGGCGTGAGTAATCTGGACCCTGGTCTCAGGCTGCTGTTGCTAAATGCCAGGTCTGTAGTTCACAAGGCTCCCCTCATCCGGGACCTAATTTTAGACGAGAGGGCAGACCTGGCATGTATTACTGAAACCTGGCTGGGCCCAGAGGGAGGAGTCCCCCTCATAGAGATGTGCCCAGAGGGTTTTCAGGTGCTTCATCAGCCATGACCCCAGGAAAGGGGTGGAGGTGTGGCTATTGTTATCCGACAGTCTCTAGTACCTCGTAGGATCCCTGCTCCGGAGCTTGTTGGGTGTGAGTCCTTGTTAGTGAAGTTGGACCTCAAGGGCCAAGTGGGCTTGCTGTTAACGTACCTGCCTCCCAACAGCGTTGCAGCAGCCCTCCCCTCGCTCCTCGAGTCAGTAGCTGAGCTTGCAATTGAGTTCCCCAGGCTTATGGTTCTGGAGGATTTCAATTTGCCTTCGCTCGGTGAACACTCTGATGGAGCGCAGGAGTTCATGGCTTCCATGACAGCCATGGGCTTGACCCAAGTAATTCGGGGCCCGACTCACTCGGCGGGTCACACGCTCGACCTCGTATTCCTCTCGGAGCTGTGGAGTTGTGATCTTGGTTTGAGAGGTAGCGAGATCTTACCCCTGTCATGGTCGGACCACTACCTACTGAGGCTTGACTTTTGGAGACCAAACCCCCACTGTAGGGAGGAGGAACCGATTAGGTGGTTCCACCCCAGGCGCCTTATGGACCCTTTGGGCTTTCAGACGGAGTTTGGAGTTATTCCTGATACCCTCGTCCGCAGTCCAGCAGAGATTCTGGTTGCTGCCTGGAACTCAGCAGCGACAGAGGCTCTTAACCGGATTGCGCCTTTACGGCCGATCCGAGGCAGTGGATCCAGGAGGGCTCCTTGGTTTACTGAGGAACTCCGGGAGATGAAGCGCCGAAAGAGACGCCTAGAGCAACGATGGAGATCCAGGAAGTCTGAGTCAGACCGAACACTTTTAACATCCAGTATCAGAGCTTACCTTCGGGCAATCAGGACGACAAAAAGAACACACATTGCCTCTCTGATAGCTTCCGCTGAGTCGCGCCCAGCCGCCTTGTTCAGGATAACCCGTTCCCTCCTAAACAGGAGGGATACGAGCGATCCTTTGCAAGGCAGAGCTGAGGACTACGTCCAATTCCTCGCGGATAAGGTTGCTCAGCTTCGGACGGACCTGGACTCCAATTGCGCAGAACCAGCTGAGGCACCATGGGAGAATCTGAATGGACATCACTGGATTGATTTTCAAGCTGTTACCCCTGAGGACGTGGACAAGGCCATGGGAGCCGTAAGTGCCTCCACATGTGTGCTGGACCCGTGCCCCTCCTGGCTGGTTGCTAACAGCAGGGAGGTGACACGGGGCTGGATCCAGGCGGTTGTTACCGCCTCCCTTCGGGAGGGGCTCTTTCCCCCCACTTTAAAGGTGGCGGTGGTGAGACCCCTTCTGAAGAAGCCATCTTTGGATCCAGCCGCTTTAAACAACTATCATCCTGTCTCCAACCTCCCCTTCGTGGGGAAGGTTGTTGAGAAAGTGGTGGCCTTTCAGCTCCGGTGGTCCTTGGAGGAAACCGATTATCTAGATCCCTTCCAGTCGGGATTTAGGCCTGGCTACAGCACGGAAACCGTTTGGTCGCGCTGACCGATCATCTCTGGAGAGCCAGGGATGGAGGTTACTCCTCCGTCCTAGTGCTCCTTGACCTCTCAGCGGCCTTCGATACCATCGACCATGGTATCCTTCTGCGACGACTGTGGGAGGTGGGGGTGGGAGGCACTGTTCTACGGTGGTTCTCCTCTTACCTCTCGGACAGGTCGCAGTCGGTGTTGGTCGGAGGGCAGAGATCGACCCCTAGGCCCCTGAATTATGGTGTGCCGCAGGGTTTGGTCCTGTCCCTCCTCCTGTTTAATATCTACATGAAGCCGCTGGGTGAGATCATTCGACGGCACGGGATAAAATACCACCAGTATGCGGACGATACACAGTTGTATCTGTCTGCCCCGTGCCAACTCAGTGAAGCGGTTGACGTGATGTGCCAGTGCCTCGAGGCTGTTAGGGCCTGGATGGGGGTTAACAAGCTTGTACTCAATCTGGATAAGACCGAGTGGCTGGTGTGTTTCCCTCCTACTAATTGGCCAAGTTTTCCATCTCTCAGGCTGGGGGGTCAAACAGTATGCCCCTCAGACAGGGTCCGCAATATGCGGACTGCGTTTGCTCAGGTTCGCCTGGTGCACCAGTTGCATCCCTACCTGAACCGGGAGGCCCTCACAACAGCCACCCGTGCCCTTGTGACCTCTAGACTGGACTACTGCAAAGTGCTCTACATGGGGCAGCCCTTGAAGAGCATTCGGAGACTTCAGCTTGTCCAGAATGCAGCCGCGCGAGCGATCGTGGGTGTACCTCGGTTCACCCACGTAACACCTATCCTCCACGAGCTGCACTGGCTGCCTATTGGTCTTCGGATACGCTTCAAGGCGCTAGTCGTCACTTATAAAGCCCTTCATGGTATTGGACCTGGGTACTTGAGAGACCGTCTGCTGCCAATTGCCTCCAATAGATTGATCAGATCCCACAGATTAGGCCTCCTCCGAATTCCATCCGCCGGCCAGTGCCGACTGGCGACTACCCGGAGGAGAACCTTCTCTGTGGCTGCTCCGACCCTCTGGAACGAGCTCCCCGTGGAGATTTGAACCCTCACCACCCTCCAGGCCTTCCGCAAAACCCTCAAAACCTGGCTGTTCCGACAGGCCTGGGGCTAAAGAGCTTTTGCCCCCCTCCTCGAATGGTATGGTTGTTGTGTGTTTTTAAATTGTGTATTGTTATGTTTGTCTTTTTATCCCCTGTCTGTACCCCCTTCCCTGACCGAATTGTGAGCCGCCCTGAGTCCCTCCTCAGCTGTGGGTCCAGGAGGACTCCCAAATTGCAAACCCTGTCTGTTTCTGTTTCTGTTTATTATTATTTATAGGCCGCCCTTTTCCCTGAGGGACTGGATGAGGGCTAACAAGCTTGTACTCAACCCGGAGAAGACCGAGTGGTTGTTGTGTTTCCCTCCCAATAATTTGGTTAGTGTTCCATCACTCAGGCTGGGGGGTCAAATTTTATGCCCCTCAGACAGGGTTCGCAACTTGGGAGTCCTCCTGGACCCACAGCTGACCTTCGACCACCATCTGACGGCTGTGACCAGGGGGGCATTTGCCCAGGTTCGCCTGGTGCGCCAGTTGCGACCCTACCTGAACCGGGAGGCTCTCACAACAGTCACTCGGGCCTTTGTGACCTCTAGGCTGGAATACTGCAACGTGCTCTACATGGGGCTGCCCTTGAAGAGCATCCGGCGACTTCAGCTAGTCCAGAATGCGGCCGCGTGAGTGATTGTGGGTGCACCTCGGTTCGCCCACATAACACCCATCCTCCGCGAGCTGCGCTGGCTACCTGTTGATCTCCGGGTGCACTTCAAGGTCCTACTTACCACCCATAAAGCCCTTCATGGCAGTGGATATGCGTACTTGAGAGACCGCCTCCTGCCAATTACCTCCCTGCGACCTATTAGATCGCACAGATTAGGCCTCCTCCGAGTTCCATCTGCCAGTCAGTGTCAACTGGCAACTACGCGGAGGAGAGCCTTTTCAGTAGTAGCTCCGACCCTTTGGAACGATCTCCCCGTGGAGATTCGTACCCTCACCACCCTCCAGACCTTCCGCACAGCCCTCAAGACCTGGCTATCCTGTCAGGCCTGGGGATAAAGATCGTAATCTGTCCCCACCCGAATGATGAATGTTGTGTTCTATTTTTACTTGCACTGTTTTCATGTTTATTGTTTTATTGTTTTGTATCCCCCTCCCTATAAACTGTAAGCCGCCCTGAGTCCCCTCAGGGAAAAGGGCGGCCTATAAATAATAATAAACAGAAACAGAAACAGACAGGGTGTGCAATTTAGGAGTCCTCCTGGACCCACAGCTGACTTTCAAACACCACCTGTCGGCTGTGACCAGGGGGGTATTTGCTCAGGTTCACCTGGTGCACCAGTTGCGTCCCTACCTGAACCGGGAGGCCCTCACAACAGCCACCCGTGCCCTTGTGACCTCTAGACTGGACTACTGCAACGTGCTCTACATGGGGCAGCCCTTGAAGAGCATTCGGAGACTTCAGCTTGTCCAGAATGCAGCTGCGCGAGCGATCGTGGGTGTACCTCGGTTCACCCACGTAACACCTATCCTCCACAAGCTGCACTGGCTGCCTATTGGTCTTCGGATACGCTTCAAGGCGCTAGTCATCACTTATAAAGCCCTTCATGGTATTGGACCTGGGTACTTGAGAGACCGCCTGCTGCCAATTGCCTCCAATAGATTGATCAGATCCCACAGATTAGGCCTCCTCCGAATTCCATCCGCCGGCCAGTGCCGACTGGCGACTACCCGGAGGAGAGCCTTCTCTGTGGCTGCTCCGACCCTCTGGAACGAGCTCCCCGTGGAGATTCGAACCCTCACCACCCTCCAGGCCTTCCGCAAAGCCCTCAAAACCTGGCTGTTCCGACAGGCCTGGGGCTAAAGAGCTTTTGCCCCCCTCCTCGAATGATATGGTTGTTGTGTGTTTTTAAATTGTGTATTGTTATGTTCGTCTTTTTATCCCCTGTCTGTACCCCCTTCCCTGACCGAATTGTGAGCCGCCCTGAGTCCCCTTCGGGGAAAAGGGAGGCATATAAATGAAATAAATCCAATCCAAATCCAAACTCAAGGCTTGTGGGCCAGATCTGGCCCATGGGCTGCTCAGATCTGGCCCACAGGATTGGCCTGGAAATAGCAAAGGACCAGCCTGTGGTTTCTCTGCTAGCAAAAATGGGGCACAGGGGGACCTTGTGTGGCCCTCCCATGCTCTGTTTTTTGTCTGGATGGTCTCCTGCAGCACTCTGCCAGTGAAAACTGGGGATATGGAAACACGTGTAGGCACCTGTGCCCCATTGTGGCCAGCAGAGTGCTGCAGGAGGCCATCCAGGCTGAAATTGGGGAGCAGGGGGGCCGCATGTTAGTCCCCCATGCCCTGTTTTGGCTGGCAGAGTGCTGCAGGAGTCCATCAAGGCCAAAAACAGTGTGCAGGAGGGGGCACCCTGTTTCAGCCTGCATAGTGCTGCAGGAGGTGTCCGTCCCATCTGCCATCTGTCTCATCTCTCCTCAATCTGCCCGGCCCATGGAGGACAACTACAATGCTGATATGTTCCTCAAAGAAATCCAGTTTTACACCCCTGACCTAGGTGGAGCTGAGACACTACTTGGCAAATGTACATGTTGACTTCCATTTTCCATGGATGGGGAGTTGTACTATTTCGTTGCAATTCTTTATTTTTCTTCTTAGTCTTTGCCTCAGTCCAAATGTGTGGAAAAATGTCATCCTGGATTTGTCAAGCAGAAGCGAGAAGGGGAGCCAGTTTGCTGCTATGACTGTGTTTCTTGTCCAGAGGGGACCATCTCCACTCAGGAAGGTGGGAGACATGGGGGGGGGAGGGCAGGCCTATATCCAGAGCATTTTCATGAAACTGCAAGTTAAAAGGCTGATTAAAGCTCAACTATGTTCTTTATTTTGAAACTAGATAATTTCAATAGAATAGAATAGAATTTTTATTTGATCAAGTATGATTCGACAAACAAGGAATTTGAGTCCAGTGCAGAAGCTTTCAGTGTAATCTAATGGGAAGAAATAAGAGGGTGTGGCAGAGTGGGAAACCTTTACTACTGCCAGATAAAATATCACTCCTGTTCTTTAGTTGGGAGTTTTCCTTCAAATATTTTGACTTCTGGGAACATTTTTTTGAAACTTGAGGAATTATCTAAGGATAATTATTGGAAAGATTATTGCAATGTATTTTATATGAGCCTCCCCTGGACGATCATTAGGAAGTCACCATTGGTCCACAATGAGGTGCTATAAGCAATTATAGAAACACTCATTCCACTCATATTACCACTGCTCCTATCAGCCATCCCAGATCTTATCCATAACTAGAGCTTTCGCTGCCAACTTACAGGAAGAAAAGAAACCCATGGAGGGAGCCACAGGAGATGGTTCACAGGATTGACATCATCTGAGTCTAATACATTAAGAATATTTATGGAGATTCTTAATCATCCAGGTCATGGTTCAGGGGTGGGACTCAATTTTTTTTACTACTGGTTCTATGGGCATGGCCTGGTGGGCGTGGCATGGCTTGGTGGGTGTAGCTTGGTGGGCATGGCAGGGGAAGGATACTGTAAAATCTCCATTCCCTCCTGATCAGCTGGAACTCAGGAGACAGAGTGTAGATGGGGGCAGGGCCAGTCAGAGGTGTTATTTACTGATTCTCCAAACTACTCAAAATTTCCACTACTGGTTCTCCAGAATTGGTCAGAGCCTGCTGAATACCACCTCTGTCATGGTTGTCTCAAAGGTGCCTTTTCAAGAGGAAATTGGACTTTCTTTATTTTCCTTGTTTCACTTTTCATCCAAGAAGCTGAAGTGAATTGAAGAAGCATCTTGGATTACAAGCAAAATATCTTCAAGCAAAAGAAAGAAAGTCCAGTTGCCTCTTGAAAAGGCACCTTTTGGACAGCATATTAAGAAATGTCTTCCTTCAGGATACAGGAAGCATATCTAGAAAGATTAATCCCTTCATTATTAGTCTCTAATACTGTAGATTCCTTTTGAGTTCATGCACATTAAACATGAAATGTTTCAGGTCCTAAGACATTCCCAATTTTCATAGATCCTAGCTGTGTATATATTACAAAATAGTATTTTTATTATCTTCATCTTATTTTGTAAGAGATATATATATGCATTTAGGAAAATGTTCATGGTATCAGCTGCTGTCCAAGTAGCTAATGGCTCTTGAACTGTGAAAGGAGAAGTTGTTTTAAAAAAATATTATCCTTTTGGTTTTCTCAGATATGGAAAAATGCACCAAGTGCCCAGATGATCAATACTCAAATAAGAAGAGAGTGCAATGTATTCCAAAAGTTATAACCTTTCTGACTTACAAAGAACATCTGGCCATCATTCTGGCCTCTTTTGCTCTACTATTATTCCTGACCACGGGATTCATTTTAATCATATTCCTTAAATACAGAGAAACTCCCATTGTCAGAGCCAACAACAGGGACCTCTCCTTCATCATCCTGGTCTCCCTCCTGCTTTGCTTTTTGTCTTCTTTTCTCTTCATTGGTCAACCAAGAAAGTCCACCTGCCTACTCAGACAAACAGTGTTTAGCATTGTCTTCTCCGTTGCAATATCGTCTCTCTTGGCCAAAACAATCACGGTCGTGCTGGCTTTCCTAGCCACAAAACCAGGAAATCAAGTGAAGAGATGTTTGGGGAAGAGTTTGGCCAACTCCATCATCCTTTCTTGTTCTGCTGTCCAAATTATCATCTGCTCCATCTGGCTTGGAGTTTCTCCACCATTCCCTGACTCTGACTTTCATTCCCAGCCTGGAATGATCATCCTGCAATGCAATGAAGGCTCTGTTGTCATGTTCTACATCACCCTAAGCTACATGGGAATCCTGGCTGCCATCTGCTTCACAGTGGCTTTTCTGGCCAGGAATCTCCCTGGGGCCTTCAATGAAGCCAAGCTGATCACGTTTAGCATGCTGATCTTCTGCAGTGTCTGGATCTCCTTTCTGCCCACCTACCTGAGCACCAAAGGAAAATACATGGTGGCTGTTCAGGTCTTCTCCATATTGTCCTCCAGTGTGGGGCTGCTGGGCTGCATCTTTATTCCCAAGTGCTACATTATCATTCTGAGACCATACCTGAATACAAAGGAGCACCTTGCAATTAGAGGAAATGTAGAAATAT
This sequence comes from Thamnophis elegans, assembly GCF_009769535.1. NCBI lineage: Eukaryota > Metazoa > Chordata > Lepidosauria > Squamata > Natricidae > Thamnophis > Thamnophis elegans. Next base: position 163,176,912 of record NC_045542.1, on the reverse strand, counting down.
GAGATAGAGGAATTTTAAGCCTCAACATTTTCCAACCATCCACCTGTAGGAAATGATCAAACTGCTCTTCATACATAAGTGGGCCAGTGATTATGCTTTAAATAATTAAAAGGTGTTTGGAAAGATAATGTCCCCAACCATGTACAGTAAAATTTCCAAATGTCCACTGAGCTTTTTTGAATTCTCAAGGCAGAATATCTGTCTAATGCCCTTAATGCTCTATTGAGGCCCAAGATGTCACATCCAGCTTTTTGAAATATAACATTAATGCAATGGGACTCTTGTTGATATGCCAGAAATATATAGTTTGGGGGGAGGGGAAGTTCTATACATTACATTACTTTAATTTTGGTTTTTATCGACAAGATACTTTCAGTCTTCTCCTTGGGGAGAATCCTTCTGCAGCCATCTTGTTCAGCTTTCCTCTGAAAATTGGCATTTGAAATAAGAAAAAGGAAGTGCTTTATCTACAAATTGTACAATAGAAGCAGAAAGTGCCTGAACATCATTGAGATTGTCATTGAGTTTGCAACCCAGGTGGATGGTGGGTAAAGTTGGCAATCCTAGTTGGTCTAAAGAAATTAGAGATCTTTCCAGTAACAGATGGATGCTCATGCATTCATCCTTCATTTAGTCCATATAATACTTTTCAGTTCTACTAGTACTTTTACTCAGTATGGATTCAAAGAACAGTTGGGAAGGAAGGCAAATATATGTGTACCAGGATAACATTGTATGATCCAATCTAAGTTAATCACTGAGACCCGAGGTTTATTCTTCCAAGCTTTCATTCATTTCCATTCTCAGGAAACCTCTCTCTGTAGAACGTGTCTCTCCAGAAGAAAACATTGTCTTTCTGGAAGGAGACATTTTCGAGAGAGAGAAGTTCCCTGAGGATGGGCTGAAGCCCAAGTCCAAATGTTTGGAGGGATAAACCTCTGGTCCTGATCACCGACTCAGATTGGATCCTGCCAGAACTATTGTGCAGTTCATTTGAGAAAAAATACTCCCAAGTGTATACCAATAGCAATAGTTAGACTTATATACTGCTTCATAGGGCTTTCAGCCCTCTCTAAGCGGTTTACAGAGTCAGCATATTGCCCCCAGCAACAATCTGGGTCCTCATTTTACCCACCTCGGAAGGATGGAAGGCTGAGTCAACCTTGAGCCTAGTGGGATTTGAACAGCCGAACTGCTGAACTGCAGTGGGCTGAAGTAGCCTGCAGTGCTGCATTTAACCACTGTGCCACCTCGGCTCTATTCAGGTGGATTCAAGTTTGTTTATAGGGTAGAGAAACAAACAATTCATATAGTACATGTGTTGTATCTAATACATCAGAAAGCAAGTGACTGAACAAAAAAAAATCAATTTTATTGTTATTTTTTTTATTTCAGTATTGAATGTTTTGGCTTGCTTTTTGTTGATTGTAAGCCACCTAGAGTCACCTCTTATCAAGATGGGAAATATATAAATAGACACAAAACATAAAATAAAAGGAAGAATTACATTTTTAATTACATTGAACAGTAGAAAACATTGAATTTAAATAACACTCCCTAACTGGCAAATCAATGGTTTATGTTACCATGGCCATTCCACTGCGCTGTATAGTAAAAGCCATTTTATGGCAGTACAGTAGAAGCCATTTTAGGGTACAACAGTCGTTATATTAACAGAACACATCCCCAAGTGTTGTTAGGGATGTCTTACCTCCACAGTATTTGTTTCCAGAGAGTAAGTCATCAGTCTGTCAAGTTTGGTTAAAATTTCTTGAGGCATTCCAGAGGTATGCTGGAAAACACACATACACACAGAGTCATATTCAGTTGAAAGCTGAGCTACAAATATTCTCTTACATTGAGTCTTAAGGACACTGACAAGAAAACAACTGCACTTTAGGCATTTTGAAGTTCCTATAAGTGAAACCCCCAAACTAACCAGCATTTCTTTTCAAAGTGTTCTTCATTATTTCAGATGTTGAAAAGGGGTCTTCTTTGGATCAAAGTCATGTTTCAGTGCTTCAATTTTCTGGGTTTGGGCATTATTTCAAATCAGATCAGTCATTATGATTTTATGAACTGAAAACCTTGGAACTCCTTCCAAGAAGGAAAAAATGAAGTCCAGTGCCTTTTGAAAAAATACCGTATTTTTCAGACTATAAGATGCACCTTTTACCTCCACAAAAGAGGGTGAAAATCTGGGTGTGTCTTAAACACTGAATACAGCATTTTTTCACCTCCCAAAACCCTGCCCACTTTACAAAAATGGATGTGCAGAAGGTTTGAGAGGCCTGCAAAGTGCTCCTGGAGGCTGGAGAGGGCAAAAACGAGCAAAAAATAGGCTGTTTTGCCCCACAGCCCTCAGGAGCACTCTATAAGCCTCCAAACGGCTATGCATGCACCTTTTTTGGCAAAAAATGGTCACGTTTTTGCAAACAATTGGGCAATTTTTGCTTGTTTCCCCCCGCCCCAGCCCCCAGAAGCACTTTCCTGGCCTCTCAAACTCTCATTTTTCACAAAAAATGAGGCATGCAGAGAGTTTGGGAGGTCTGCAGAGTGCAAAACCTTTTTTTTTAATTTACCTCTTCAAAATCTTAGTGCATCTTATACTCCAGTGCATCTTATACTCCAAAAAATACAGTACCTTTGAGGCAACAATGAGCTGGATGACTGAGAATCTCCATTGATATTGGTCTTGTGATGGTTTGCCTCCTTTCTTTGGGGTCAATGCCAATGGTGGAGATTCATGAGGAGAGTCCTGTCCTCAGTTCCTGCTTTGTCAGATACTGATAGGTTTTGTGAACTCTGTTCTGCTATTCAATATTTATACACTATATTGCCAAAAGTATTCGCTCACCCATCCACATAATCAGAATCAGTTGTGAGCGAATACTTTTGGCAATATAGCGTATGTAGTTACTATGTGAACTCATCCATCACCAAGGGGTGAATTACCATCAGCAGGTTGATAATACTTAATTCTATATCTCTGCCCCTGTCAAATTAAGTGAAGCTGTGAATGTCTTAGCCGGTTGCCAGGAGGTTATGAGTGTATGGATGGTCGGGGAAACAGGCTTTAGCTAAACCCTGCAAGACTGAGTGGCTTTTTCAACTTTTTCAAAGCTTTCCCGAGTAATTCACTTGGACTGTTTTATTTCTTAGAGATTAGAGGGAACTAAAACCCATTCAAGAAAAGTCATGAGACTAAATTCCTCAGAGAGAGAAATGGCCTTTTCTTCTAAAATAGAGAGCTCCACGGGAGTGTGCCTGCTTTCCAGGAAAACCAATTGCTCAATCTAGCTAAAAAATCATTGAGAGCTTATCTTTTTTTTGTGTGAAATATACTGAAACATAAGTGATGCCTAGAGCACAGAGGGATAAAGACAAATAATGAATCTGACCAAGCACAGGTCTGTTATCACATTCAGGCCCATCCAGGCCAGGAAGAGACCTAACAGCTTCTTACATTTCCTCCCTTATTGCATTGGCCAGTTATTATCTGGTGGTATTGTTGTTAAATATTTTATGTTATGTTATGACTATATCACAATCATAAGTCATGAATATAGAAGACATGTGATACAATCTTAATTAGCCTTTTCATGAACTCACCGGGAAACTCACATTGCTGGAATGTGTGTAACTACTGATAAGGAAAGATTCTGAGTGCGTGTACACATGATTTATTGTTGGTAATACCAGGTAGAACATTAGAGGCCATAAGGAATGTAGTGGATTCATGAAACAGGGAGTAAGAATGTGAAGTTCCTGGCAAGACCACGGCATGAATCAAGAGTAAACCAGTGGGGTATAAAGAGAAGACTGTTATGAACCCAGACCCTTGAAGTTCAAGATGACTCTTATTGGAGCAGGAGATGCCCTGAGTCTGTTTCCCATCCCACTCTAATGCAGCCTGATCACCCGTCTTGAGAGTGTATATGAGTATTAGCAATAGCAATAGCAGTTAGACTTATATACCACTTCATAGGGCTTTCAGCCCTCTCTAAGTGGTTTACAGAGTCGGCATATTGCCCCCACAGTCTGGGTCCTCATTTTATCCACCTTGGAAGGATGGAAGGCTGAGTCAACCTTGAGCCGGTGAGATTCAAACCACTGAACTGCTGAACTAGCAGTCAGCTGAAGTGGCCTGCAGTACTGCACTCTACCCACTGCGCCACCTTGGCTCTATTGTGTGAATGAAGCCTAGTTGGGCAACAATACTTACAGAAATCTGACTAGAGATGTTGGATACAAGTTATTTAAATAGCCTTGTTGGACATAGTAACCTAATCACTACACCAAACTGATCTGGTTCATATCCATACAATCCACTTAGCCTGGTCACTTCACTAATGGCTGCATTCACATTGGTAACTTTTAACTATGGTTTGTTTTCTGAAGTCAACTTTGTTGGCTGATGGGTCAGTGAATTACTGTAACCCTGAAGTACTTTAATTAGTGGAGGCAAGATGATCATTAGTTTGTAACTGAAAAAAAATTCTTCCTGCAAGGATGCTATTCACACAAGAGACTTCACTAGATCACGGAAAATTCTCATAGCCAAACTGAGACAAGAAGCAAGTCTAAGTTCAGCCTTCTGAAAGGACGTAACAAACCACAAATGTCAACAGCCACCCTTCCTTCTCTCCCTTGGGGGAAAATGCATATTGGAAAGAGCACATATCTGACCAAAAAGAGCAATTCCTTCCATCTCGGGAGGCCCAGACCCTGAGAGTAGAAGTGGAAGACCATTTGTGGGAAAACTTTCTCACTTTCTCTGTTCCTCACTTCAGGATAGACCTGCTTATCCCCTCAGCTCTCTCCTCTCACTCAAGCTCCCAGTTCTTCATTCAAAGCCAAGCTGTACATATCAAGTGACAGTTCATTTCCATCTGTTCTCCAGGTAAGAAACATTAGCCCAACAACAAATCACCCAGATAAACCAGGAATGCAGGTCTCGTCAAACCACTTGTGTATGAGTGTAACACAAACCCTGAGAGATGGGAATCTCAAATGGGGCTCATCTCACCAAGAATATCCATAGAAGCAGATGAAGGGCTACTATGTATCTCTAAACCAGTTTCTTGGTAAGTCTGGCAAGAAATCAGGTCACACCATACATCACGCTGTGAGCACCACCATCATCTCAGCTGCAGACTTCACCCCCATTCTTTATTTAATAAACTATGAAACTTCAAAATATAAAGGATTCCAGTGTCTTCCATAAATATTGAAGGACAAAAAAAGAGTCAAGGAAAATAACAATTTTTATCCCTTCTATACATTTCTCCCTATTTACCCAATAATACAGTCTACAGAGTGTCCCGCCTCTTAGTCAGCTCTCTTAGTCAAATATATTTCTGGAACAAATCACTTCAGGCACAAGGAATTTTTAACATCAGCTCCATATGAGAATTAATATCTGGAGATCTCATAGAAAAGAAAATGACAAAGAAGACTTGCTCTTAACATTAAGCAGGGTTCAAGGGTGCAGAAGGTTTTAGAAAGCAGTAGAGTTAAGTGTTGAGAACCTAGACTACTATCTGACTGCATAACTGTGGGTAACCTTCTCTAGCATTTTCTGGAGTCCATATTCTACAATGGCAGACAGCAGAAGTCAATTCCCAAGGTATTGAAGCATCTTCCTCAAACATTACTTTGTGGGCATGCCATGACAGGAAGGATAATAGCCATTATAGAGGGGTGTATCCAAGGATGTATATGCAACATTTCACAAGAATCTTTTTCTCCAACTGCCCTTCTGTACATGGAGCCATGAAAGAGAATAAATTATCATTCACAGTAATTATTATAATTCCAGACTTTGAGACATCTACTTCTACTTTTCCAATGACAGCCTTTGATATAATGACAGAATGAGGCAACATGGAATGGATCTTGCATCAGAAAAAGATATATGCCTCTACTCATGCTGAATGGTTTGCAGAAGATTTGGGACACAGGCAGGGGCTGTGCTGCTGAATACACCTTTCCCTCTTTTCCAGATAAAGCTCAATTTGTTACTGTTTGTAAAAGGAAAGCCCCTGAATATTCCATTTTCAGTGAGGGCTTTGAAATCGTCTAACTCTTCTTTGGAAACAGGCGATTGATTCAGCTCTATGAATTATGGACCTCCTGCTTCTGCTTTCGATGCTACTGGTGTCTCAGAAAATCTCTGGAAAGCTTAGAATGAAGTGCCCACTAAATATGGTGCAACTGGATAGAGAAAGACCATGGAGCTACTACAGGCCAGGAGACCATCTCATCGGTATAGTCACCAGTGCAGTAACACAAAACCAGAAAATATTGTTTTTCAACCAGCTTCCTTATAATCAGTCTTTCTTGTAAGTTATACAGTGTGATGAAATTGCATTCCTTCCACCTGCAGTTCAAACTCTTTCATTCTTTTCTCCTTATTCTGCTTACTCCTGTATTTCAGGAAGGGATTAATTTTGTTGCTTGACCAGATTTCCAAGGGTTTCCTGTTTTGTCTTATTTAGGGCAAGAGACACAAATACAAAGCTGGAGCAGAAAAAAAAAATACTTGAAAGAAATCCAAATTATTTTCCTCTCCATGTCCAATCTAGAATACAGGACTTGAATAATGACTTTTGTTTAAAGCAGTGATTGTTGTAGTTTATCCTGACCAGCTTATTTACATATTTTTTAAAAACTGCTCATTGATATTCAATGCCTGATAGGAATAGAGGATGACATGTTTTCAGAACAGGTTTTCTGGGTCACTTATAAAATATCTTCTTCCTTTTATTTATTATTATTATTTTTTACTTATTTTAGGAAACATTAAAGCCATTTATTAAAAGACAAATAATTTCAGCATGAAAGAATATGCATACTATTTTCATAGACACATTATTTTACCATCTACACAAAAAAAAAGGTTCTCTGAGACTATTTTTTTTCCTCTACAGAACAATCTTTCTCATTTTATAGCAACTATTTGCAAATTTTCTTTACGGGCACTGCTGCATAACATACACAATGGTCTTTCCCAGCTTTTAATATTTTAATATTTCCAGATTTATTTAGAGGTCAAGCCAACTCTTTACCGTGTTTAAGATCTCCCAAGCTAACAGTAGCACATCCTGCTCTTTGCAGGCAGAAAAGGCCTCATGAGGAATGATGGGTAAAGTGTAATATTTGGGATACTGTGCTACCTTGTCATCCACGCCGTGCTTCCTGAGCATCTCTATCTTCTCAGGGAGCTTAGCCAGCTCACATCCATAAGATGCTTCTTCCTTTTATGATGGATGCACTTTAAAAGGATGAATTATTTTGCAGACTGGGTACTGTGCTGATGAAAATTACTTCTGCTGTAAATAATAGACTATTTTTTTATTCTTATCTACTTCCCATTTTCTCAACATTTACAAATATTAAATGTTAATGGTTGTCTATCATTTGCCTCTGGTTTTCGATCAATATTAGCTTCAGACTCAATAGTCATGTGTTGATAAAGAGGATGAAATTGAAAAAAAGGTATTATATTGCTGCTGTTGATGCTTGTATTAACCAAAGAATTTTTTACACTAGTGAATCTTATACTTCCAAAGGAATAGAACAGTTTATTTTCACCATTCAAGTCATCAACAATAATATCCAGCTCCTGTGCAATCTCACACTTGGCTATAATATCCATGACAATTATTTGAAAGCTCTTGGCACTTCAGAAGTATTGCTGGAAATGCTCTCTACTGGAGAAGCCAATGTTCCCAACTACAGCTGTGGAAGGAAGGACAACATTTTGGCTCTTCTTGATGCAGCTGACAGGGAGATTTCCATCCAGATGTCAACATTAGTAAGCCCCTACAAAGTCCCACAGGTTTGTGTGTCAGTTTCTCTATATAGTAAAGTGAGAGGGGTGGTAGTGGGTGCAGGATAGTTCCATCCATATCTTCTCTATCGAATTCAAGAGCTGCTTTTCACTATGGCCATTATAGGAAGTGGAAACTGGAATACACATTAGAATGGGAGCATGTATCAAAATAGTGATATTCTCTCATGATAGCATCTCTATTGCTTTGGGGACTTCTGGTGTATACCTGTGAAGGTGAGGAGAGACTCTGTGTCCAGTCAAAGGGTCTGTACAGTAGAAAGGTGCAGCACTGATGGAAAGCTCACATTTTGTACATGATCTTAGTTAAATGATGATAATGCTGAACAAATGCAATAGTCATGAAAATAATTGTGAAAGAGATGACTTGCATCCATCAAGGAAAAGGACTGAATTACTTGGCAGTAAATTCACAGATTTTCTGGAGAAACATTTAAACTAAACAATGGGGTCAGAGATTTTATTGATACAGAATAATTTTGTCCCCAGCAATCTAAAACTAATAGGATAATCAGTGCTTGTAACATAGATGTTTATGTGGGTAAGAATATCAACTTTGCTGTCAAGGAAAAGGTAGCTTTTGACAGTGTATGCTATACCACCTGCACTAATAAAACAGGTGGTAAGGAAGTAGGGGAACTCAGGCTCAAAGCAGATTATTCAGAAAATAAACACATGGTCTTAAATGTCTATGCACAACACACAGAGTATGAGGAATAGAGTGAATTAGAAATGTAAGTAAATGAGAGAAGATATGAAATTGTTGCAGTTACAAAAACTTGGAGGGATGAAACCCAGAAATGGAATACACAGCTAGAGGGATGTAAATTATTTAAAAGAAACAGAACAAATAAAAGAGGAGGTGGAGTTGCACTATGTATAAGAAATAACTAAATGTCTACAGAAATAAAACACAAGAATGATGAAAACTGTCTTGCGTGCATTTAGGTCAATATAATAGGGGAGGAAATGGCATTGCCATAGGTGTATACTGTAGGCCACCTAACCAAACAGAGAAAATGGAACTGCACCTACATGGAGCGAAGAATTCAGTGTAGTACCCCAAGATTCTGTCTTGGGCCCTCTTTAGACCTAAGAGTTCTTCAACATCTTCACAAATGATCTGGATGAGGGGAAAGAAGGGGAACTCATTAAATTTGCAGATGACTCCAAGCCGGAAGAAATTGTTACTTGGGAAGATGGACTCAGGATTCAGAAGGATCTTGACAGACTTAAAAACCAGGCCCTATCCAATAAAATGTAATTCAGTATTGAGAAAAGTAAGGTCCTATTCCTAGTCAAGAAACACTAAATGCAGAGTTATAGAATAGTTGGTACCTGACTGAGCATAGCAACTGTGAGAGAAATCTAGGTGTCCTACTGGACCATGACTTAAATATGAGGCACCAGTATGCTGTAGCTGCCAAAAGAGTCAATGGAGACCTAGGCTGCATCAATAGAGGGATAGGATCAAATTGATAAAGGAGAATATTTGCAGCTCAGTGTTGAACTGGCTGTTCTTGTAGCTTTCTGAGCTTGGTTATTTTCTTGCAGATGTTTCATTATCCAAACTAGGCAAGATCATCAGTGCTAGTAAGAAATGTGGGGTATGCTCTGAATTTTATCTTCTAATGGCTTGCCCTGTAAACACTGGTGGAAATGGTTTCGGAGGTTCTTTGGTTGAGCTGTTTACTATTAGCTTGTTTGGCAGTTCTTTGATTGATGTATTGTTTACTTTTTGATTGTTCATCTGATATTAATCCATATCAATTAACCAACATCAATCAACATCAATAATTATTGGTGCAAAATGAAAGCTATGGAAACTACAAACTCCCAAAATTGTGTCTGTGAGAATAGACAAAATTTCAACTAAAGACCTCTCAGTTTGTACAACTGACAAATTATATGCGGCACTATGGTCTCCCTGTCTCTAGCATCACTGGAGAAAAAAGGAAAAGATAGCTGCACAAAGAATCTGAAATTTAGTAGAAGCAGAGAAAGATGTAGCAATCTTCCAAAATTAAATATAATATGGTCTTTTATTGGAACAATATATTTCAGTTCACATTTGCACATCTGAGTCTAACTGAGTTTAATGGTAGGGGTGATCAAGAAATAAGATTTTCATTTTGATTGTTATTCCTTTTGGTTAATTTGTTTCTCATCTTTCATTTTTATATACAATCTTAATATTCTGTGTTTAATATTTTAAACAATGGCCAAACTATTTTAAGATGTTTACCAAAACAAAGTTGGATGAATTAAAATCTCATATTTTGGAGTTGCCTTCTTCATTGCTTTTGCAGATCAATCATAGAATTACTTCAGAGACTCTGAGTGATACAAGTAAATTCCCTTTTTTCCACCAGATGCTCCTCAAAGAAGGGTTTCTGTATTCAGCAATTGTCCGAGTGCTTCTGCATTTCAGATGGACCTTGATTGGTCTCCTTGCTCCTGACACAGACGAGGGAGAGAAATTCCTGAGGACTTTTCCTCCTTTGCTTGTCAGGAATGGAATTTGTGTCGTTATATCACAACAATCCACAACGAGTGGATATCCAGTACCTTTCAGAGATTCCAGCTTTTCTCAGTGGAAACAAGTCAATGTCTTTGTTCACTACACAGAACATGTTATTGTTTCAAACACATTTCATATTTTTCATCTAACCCTTGACATTTTGTCAGGACCCATTAGAGAGAAAGTCTGGATCACCACAACTTTGGGAAACTATTTAATGTATCATCTTGGATATCATAAATACATCCATAGTATTTGGAGCTTTGAATTTATGCAAGAAATAAGACCAGAATATGGTGATTTTGAACCCTTTTCCTATGTAGACTCCCAGTATGAAGACAAGAATTTTCAGTGCTCTTTTTCAAAGCATGTTTTTTCTGTCAAAGGCCAGAAAAGATGCACGCAAGAAACTTCAGTGGAGACTGAAGATGTATTGAATGGGATATTTATTGAAAACAGTGACTCTGTTTATAGTATCTTTATGACTCTAGCCCAGATCTTGAAGGCTGCATATTCGTCCAGGTCCTGGAGGAGAAGGAAGGAGGCCCAAGACACACTGGAGGCTCCAAGGCTGCAGCCATGGCAGGTATGTGGTCCCAACAAGGATCCAACAAACTCAATTCCTCTGGAGAAGGAATCCATTAGAGAAAGAGAGGAATCATATCAACCCACCTTGTGCTACAAAAGGCCAACAGATTTGGCCAATCTAGTTGCTTGGAGGATAATTTACCAAGGAGCTGATACCAGATATAGTTTGATATTTAACACTTCTAATTTTAAAAGGGTGATTGCACTTTTAACTAGCTGTGTATTTATGGTTTGTGATGAGCACTGTAGAATTTTACTGTTACAAATTTGAAGGAGACCCCAAGAACAACTGATGGCCTGAGCTTCAGCTGGGTTCTATTTCCCCCAGTGTGGGGGACTCATGAATCATGCTGGAATGAAGAAGGCAGTTTTCAGCTGTTTATTCCTGCAGAAACAGAGAGCTTCCTACTTGGGACAGAGGTCCATTTCAAGTACTCTGAGTAAACGTTAGCTCAGAATGTTATACAAAAATTTCTTTTGTTGTTTAGAACATGTCAACCTATGTGACTTCTTTCACAAGATCAGAGTTCATACTTGGTTGATTACATTTGTCCTTGTGGTACAGGACTGTATTTGTTGTATTTAATACAAGATTAAAAAAAACTAACTTTCCAATTTTTATTATTCTCGGGAAATTCCTACTGCATGTATTTTGTCAGTTTTGCAAGGAAGCTGGCAAATAGGGGCACAGAGACAGCCTGGTTAGGAATTTAATCAATTCTTAACTTTTGGTGGCTTGTTTCTATATAACTGTGATGGTGAACCTATATGGCATGCATGCCCAAAGTGGCATGTGGAGCCATGTCACCTGGCATGCATGGCATCACTTGTTCCTCTTCCAGGTTTCTGGCACAAATGCTCACATGACAATCAGCTGGTGTTTGTGCATGTGGCACTGCCAGAAGACTTGCCAGAAACCAGAAGTTCATTTTCTGACACACACATGCTCCCTGGGCAGCTCCTCTTCAGGGGTGGGCTTAAATTTTTTTACTACCAATTCTGTGGGCGTGGATTGTTTGGTGGGTCTGGCTTGTTGTTCATGTGACTGGTTGTTCATGTGACTGGTTGGTCAAAGGCCTCAATAAGATACAAATCCTCTGTCTATTTATTTACTATGTCTGAACATTATATATATAATATATATATATATATATATATATATATATATATATATATATATATATATATATATATATATATATATATATATATATATATATATATATATATATATATACACACTTAAAGTCACAACCCCTGGTATGCCCAAGTGTGGGAGGAAGGTCACACTTCCACTCTCTGTCATTAGGCTCGTCACAAGAGTCCATCCAGACAGAAACCCAATATTTTTACTGTTGCCTTTGTTATATTTGTGTTTTTATTTGTGCTGATAAATAAATAAAGGAAGACTAGTATAGATCTATTTCAAGCTATTTAGCTCTCATCAGCTAGCCATATCCTTACTGGGATTCGAACCTGTGCTCTATTGCCTCCCAGGCAGGGAGTTAACCATTTGAGCTACAAGGAGTCGTTCTCTGTAGCTCAAATGGTTAACTCCCTGCCTGGGAGGCAATAGAGCACAGGTTCGAATCCCAGTAAGGATATGGCTAGCTGATGAGAGCTAAATAGCTTGAAATAGATCTATACTAGTCTTCCTTTATTTATTTATCAGCACAAATAAAAACATATATATATATATATATATATATATATATATATATATATATATATATATATATATGTGTGTGTGTGTGTGTGTGTGTGTGTGTGTGTGTGTGTGTGTGTGTGTGTGTGTTCGTGCGAGCCATATGTTTACATGCATATTACATAGTATAGACTATGTATAGGCACACAAAAAGATACATTATATATATATATGTATGTATGTATGTATGTACGTATGTACGTACGTACGTACGTATGTACGCACGCATGCAGGCACACACACACACACACACACCTCTTTTAAAATTACACTTTCAACCTCACTGCATTTGGAGAAACACACCTGGAGTCCACTTTCTGCCACACATTAAATATAACTTATGTACATTAGAACATTACACATGGCTTCAGATGTTTCTTGCACTGAAACTGCTTTGGTCGCGCTGACCGATGATCTCTGGCGGGCCAGGGATAGAGGACATTCCTCTATTCTGGTGCTTCTTGACCTCTCAGCGGCCTTCCATACCATCAACCATGGTATCCTTATATGACGATTACGAGAGGTGGGAGTGGGAGGCACCGTTTTACAGTAGTTCTCCTCCTACCTCTCAGACAGGTCACAGTCAGTGTTGTTTGGAGGACAGAGGTTGACCCCTAGGCCCCTCAAATATGGGGTGCTGCAGGGTTTGGTCCTATCCCCCCTCCTATTTAATATCTCCATGAAGCCGCTGAGTGAGATCATACGTCGGCACGGGATCAAATATCATCAATATGCGGACAATACTCAATTGTATCTGTCCGCCCCATGCCAACTCAGCGAAGCAGTGGAAGTGATGTGCCAGTGCCTGGAGGCTGTCAGGGTCTGGATGGGAACGAACAAGCTTTCACTCAATCCAGAGAAAACCGAGTGGCTATTGATGTTACCTCCCAAGGATAGTCCAGACATTCCATCTCTTAGCCTGGGGGGTGAAATCTTACACCCCTCAGAGAGGGTCCGCAACCTGGGTGTCCTCCTGGACTCGCAGCTGATGTTAGAACACCATCTGTCGGCTGTGACCAGGGGGGCTTTTGCCCAGGTTCGCCTGGTGCACCAGTAGCGGCCCTACCTGGACCGGGAGGCACTTCGAATGATCACTCATGCCCTTGTCACCTCAAGGCTTGATTACTGTAATGCGCTCTACATGGAGCTGCCCCTGAAGAGCGTTCGGAGACTACAGTTGGTCCAGAATATAGCCGTGCGAGCGATATCAGGTGTACCTAGATACACCTATGTTACACCCATCCTCCATGAGCTGCACTGGCTCCCTATTGGTCTCCGAATACGCTTCAAGGTGCTAGCCATTACTTTTAAAGCCCTGCATGGCTTAGGAACTGGCTATCTGAGAGAGCGCCTCCTGCCACCTACCTCCCAACAACCAATTAGATCTCACAGGTTGGGCCTCCTCCAGGTGCCATCAGCTGGACAATGCCAGCTGGCAGCCCCTTGAGGGAGGGCCTTCTCTGTTGCTGCTCTGGCCCTGGAACGACCTACCCGTAGAGATCCGGACCCTTTTCACTGTCTCGGCCTTCTGAAAAGCCACTAAAACCTGGCTGTTCTGGCAGGCCTGGGGCTGTTGAACAATGTCCCCACCTAGACAGAATGGATGGTGTGTTATTTTTTAAAAAACTGTATTTTTTATTCCTATTTTTTTATTTTTATCTTGTCTCTGTAAGCCGCCCAGAGTCCTACGGGATTGGGCGGCATACAAATTTATTAAATTTCAAATTTCAATTTCCCTAGCCTGCACATGACTGTTAGAGCCAGGAGATGTCATGGATTGAGTAAAATGTGGTGAAACTCATTTAAGAACACTCTTGCTTAGCAACCAAAATGTTGGGCTCAATTGTGGTCATAAGTCAAGGACTACCTCTGCCTTCCTCTGCATGGCAGCCTTGTCCTAGTAAAGCATTGTCCTTCTCCTTTCTGGCAATTTTCCTCTCTGTTAGAGGCACCAAAATAATCCAGACAATGTAAAGTTTCCTGCTGGAGCGGTGGGTTGGACTAGATGGTCTCCCTGCTAATAGCAATAGCAATAGCAGTAGACTTATATACCGCTTCATAGGGCTTTCAGCCCTCTCTAAGCGGTTTACAGAGAGTCAGCATATTGCCCCCAACAATCTGGGTCCTCATTTTACCCACCTCGGAAGGATGGAAGGCTGAGTCAACCCTGAGCCGGTGAGATTTGAACCGCTGAACTGCTGATCTAGCAGTAGCCTGCAGTGCTGCATTTAACCACTGCGCCACCTTGGCTCGTCTGCTATTCTATGATTCTGTAAGGATCTTCTGCTGGATCAGGGAATTGGACTAGACCAGCACCGAATGCTCAAATTGTAACCCAAAACCCACTTATATATTGCAAATGCCAACACGGCAATTTAACCTGAATGATGAAGTTTACTACCTAAAATAATGATAAACAAGGCAGAGTTCAGTTAATTGTTCTCTTTCTCTCTTTATTTCTCTGTTTCTCTCTCACTTTCTCATTACCTCCCATCCCACTCTCTTTCTCCCCTATGGAGACTTGACTCGCCCTCACCTTGCCTTGGCTTTTCCAGCAGAGCTTCCCAATGGGGGAGACGGGGTCCCTTCCTGTAGCTCATGATGAATGAGAAGCCCTGGCAGCCCTGGCAGGTGAGGCGGGGTGTATGCCAGGGCTGTTGCTGCCACCTCTTCTTTGCCACTTCCCCCCACATCAGTGGTGGGTTTCAAAAATTTTTGAAACCTCTTCTGTAGGTGTGGCCTGCTTTCCGGGTTCACTGGTGGAACCTCTTCTAACCAGTTCAGTAGATTTGACAAACCGGTTCTACCGAACTGGTGCGAACCAGTAGGAACCCACCTCTGCCCCACATCTCAGCTTGTTCTCACCTCCCAGATAGCTTTTCCAGCAGAGGTTCCTGTGGTGGCTCGACAGGAATCGGTGGAGCTGCCGCCAGACTCCAATGGTGAGGGGTCTTATGTGTTGGCCTTGGAGGAGGTGGAGGACCCTGGACAGGGTATTAGGGCTCGGCCGGAGCTGTTAGAGCCACTGCCAGACTCTGACAGTACAGGGGCTGGTGGGTCGGCCTTGGAGAGGGTGGAGGACCCTGAAAAAAAATGAAATAAAAAAAGACTGATGGTGCCATGCCTTAGTTGCAGAAGTCAACGTCGTCGTTAGTTCGTTCGTTTGTTAGTTCCGTTCCGTTCCGTTCCTGGTCTAGTTCATGTTTATGATTCAAAGAAGCACTTGGATAAGTGATTTGCTTTATGTAAACCTGGTTTGCTGTGAGAGTTTATTTTTTTGCATTTGCTGTTTAACTTTTTGCCAGAGAATTTATCTATGTTTATTTTGGGCTTGCAGCCAGCAAAAGCCGGGACTGATAAAGACATTCCTTTGCAAGCTGTGTGTGTGGCTATCATTTCTGAACGAGCAAAGAGTGGGGTCAGAACAGGTTCCTGAGTTGGGATGCCCCATGTCCCTCCGCCCAGCTGGGTTTCATGTGCGTGCTGCTCCTGGACTCGTCAGCCTCCAAATACACGTCAGATTCCCACCATCCAGTACCAGTTCAGGGGTTCCTTCCCCCTAACACCCTGTCCAGGGTCCTCCACCTCCTCCAAGGCCAGCACAACGGCAGTGTAAAATTTGTCATAGGTTACTTTTTTTCAGTGATGTTGTAACAGTAAATTAGCTACAATAGTTAATTTAATGAACAATCTTTAAATTAGTTATTGTAAGTTGAGGGGTTCCTGTGTTTTGCTGAAATCAGATTATATCTCCTGCATTCCCACAAGCTATTTAGGAACTGTAAATATATGGAAGAATAACTTTGAGGAAAGGCAGAAGATAACCTGTCCAGGGAGTGATCAGGTAAAGTGGGGAATCCTGCAGCTGCATAATAGCCAACAAAAGAAACTCAGAAAGGATACTCCCTAAATTTTCAGGATGGAAAATGAATTATCTTAATAATACTCCAATAAAGTAGCATTAGCTCCTGTAGTCATATTTCC
Organism: Thamnophis elegans; assembly: GCF_009769535.1. NCBI lineage: Eukaryota > Metazoa > Chordata > Lepidosauria > Squamata > Natricidae > Thamnophis > Thamnophis elegans. Next base: position 163,160,259 of record NC_045542.1, on the reverse strand, counting down.
TGTCTTGTCTACCTGGGAGCAGGTTAACTGTAACTTTCATCTTGAAAAATCCATGCTTTCTGGTAATCAACCTGTTGTTTTCAAGGAGTTTATGAGGTTTTTGCTGTTCTTCAATATATTTAATACCTGCTGTAGAATGTCCCCTATAATTGATCAAATGGGTCTATTACATTTTCTCAATATATGTTTTTTCAATATACGATTGACAAATTTAGCTGAACCTTTCTAGTTCACTTATGAACTTAGTGACAACACCTGTTGTCCTGATTAAGCATGTTGGTACGTTTAAAAAGAACTGTAGAAGGAAAAAGTCATACATAAAAATACCAGGTGGGATAGCAAGCCAAGGTTTTCTGCTTTTAAAATCCCTGGATGTTTCCATTCTAGTTTCATCCCTTTCTGGAGAAGAATGAATTCCACAATCTTCCCACTGGAATCTTTACATGGACCATAATGGAGAAATAGCTGCAGATCTGGACATTAAGTTCACGGTGATTTCTCCCGATGGGGATTTGAAAAGGAAACTGGGGAGTATTGAAAGGCAGAGAGTTATTATTGACAATATTGCTCTTTCATGGATAAATCTGCTCAACAAGGTGCATCAAATATTGCTGTGTTTTCTCTTTTTTCTAAAGATAATGACCCATTTCAAGTGGGTTAACTCTAGTCACCATAGCGTATGACCCTCACTGGGAGTTGAATGTACTGAAAAGAAAACTTAACATTTTATTAGATGGATTGTGGAGAGTTCAATACTATTCTCAAAACTGTCCCTCAGATGCCATTATAAGGAATATCCTTTTGAACTGATTCTATCATGTCCAATACTGGATACTGGCTGATTATTCTTTAGGATAGAGAGAAAGATTCAAATGCTGCCAGTTGATAATAGCCTCAGGTTCTTTTAACCAGTATCTGCATTAAGGTTTAGACTAAATCAGATGAAATATAATCATGACTGGTTAGAGGTCCTGTTGGTCTGTGTGAGAAATAAGTCTCAACTTGTCCAGACTGAGGAATATCTCTCTTGAAAAGTCACTGATGTTCCATAATCTTTTTAAGCAGCCCAAACCTTGCCAGAGTTATCCATGTCTCTTTTTCACCCCATTGGGATAAGCAATAGGCCTTCTGCTCCTCTGAAGAAGCTCCAAAGATGTTCATGTTTCACATGAAACCCTAAAGGTTGTTTTGATGTGAGATATTGCGCAAAACCTGGAAAATTGAAGCACTGAAACAAGACTTTGATTCAAAGAAAAACCCTTCTTTGTTTTGGAAGCAACAAGGGAAAATTTGAAAGGAAATGATACTTAGATCTGGGTTTTGTCTTGTAAGAGGGCATTCACCTGAAAAATCTGGAATGCTTTTTTAAATCTTTATTGGTAGCTATGTTAAATTCCTCTGAACAAAAAAGAGGATCCAAATTTAACTAATAAGAAATGTAAGCTTGTGTTTCCATGCAAGTTGGTGTCCCCTACTTGTAGTTCTTCAGTAGAAAAAGACCCAGATGGAGAGCTGGACACAAGTCTCCTATTCATGTCCCATTTGCTAAAGATGAAAAGATCCCTTTTTGAGGGACAAGTTCTCATGATCCCTCCTGCATCTCATCTCACCCAGTTCTAGAAACTAGACAGTCATTTTTAGTCTTCATTGAGAACCATATGAATTGAGGGAAGAAACACACAAATAAAGAAAGCCCTAATTTTAAAGGATTTTCCCCCTTTCTACTTAATTGAGGCATTACTTTCAAAGGGAAACAGTCTTGCAATGTTTTATAAACTCCAGAGGAAGTCTCTCCAGATCCTATTAGTTTGAAGTTTCTTTCTCTATTACAGTATTATTTTATTTAATAAGTCTAATATAATAAAATTTTAAAAAAATCTTTTACAATAATTTCTTTTCCGAAATTTAATGCAAGATCATTGTACTGTACTTTAAAATCATAGTTATGTGAAGAATGGAGAAATGCATGATAACAAGGCTAGGAGGAGGAACAAAACTTGTTGTCACATAAGGCTGAAATCTTCTCAATTCTACCCCTCCAGGCTTTCTTATGTAGAAACATCCTTTACAGGCGAAAATCAAAGGGGAGTGAGCAAATGAAATCTGCCAGTATTTATCTCTCCTAAATATGCTTGGAATGAATCAATGATTTCATATTTCATAGAGGCAAGGTGGCGCAGTGGTTAGAGTGCAGTGCTGCAGCTGACTGCTAGCTGCAGTTCAGCAGTTTAAATCTCACCAGTTCAAGGTTGACTAAGCCTTCCATCCTTCCGAGCAGGGACGTGCAGTCACTAGAGGCAAGGGAGGCGGGGCCTCACCAGTCTCCTCAGGGAAAGGAAAGGATTTTAAATAATTTTCTTAAAATAATTAAAGCCAGGGTAGTTGCTACCAGATTTCAAGTCACAGTGGCTTGGTGTCTGCTCTCAGTATTAACTAGGAGGAGGCCAGAGAACTAGGGGCCTCTTTTGCGTAAGGATTTTCTTGCCTTTTAAGAGTTAAGCAAGGGTTAACAAGCGAAGAATTTCTTATGCAAATGAGGCACGTATTCTCTCGCTCATGTAGAGGTCATTTTTAGAGGCTTTTTAGAGTTTTCTGGGAGCGACTAGCTCAGTCTGACTTCAGAGCTCTGGCTTTTCAAGAGGACAGGGCAGGGCAGGGAAAAGCAGAGTTTAAATCGTCTCTGAAACAGCTGGAAAAGGTCCGTGTGTGGGGAGGGGGGAGGAATTCCAAAAGTTTGATTGGAAGGGAACAGGGAAAGGGGGGTGTATGGCAGAGGAGCTGCTTTCAAGCCTTTGGAAAATATATCCAATCCAACTTCTGTGTTTGTGTTTGAGAGTGAGTGAATGAGAGAAGGATCGAAGTTCTCTGTGTGTGTGTGTGTCTGTTTGAGAGAGGGGGAGGGAGGGAGAGAGGGAGGAAGGAGGGGGAGGGAGAAGAAAAAGCATGGGAAAACTTATTTTGCAAGGGGGAAAATGCTGTCACTTTAAATCAGAACTGAGCATGCCTGGCTGTGGAATTCTGGGAGTTGAAGTCCACAAGTCTAAAAACAGCCTCACCGGGGCTAAAGCTGACCGCACGTCACTGCTTCCAAGGTGGGTAAAGTGAGGACCCAGATTGATGGGGGCAATAGGCTGACTTTGTTAAATGCTTAGAGAGGGCAGTAAAGCACTATGAAATGATATATATAAGGCTAAGTGCTATTGCTATGGCTATTGCTATTTATCTAAGTGAAACCCAGGAATTAGTTTTGGCTAATGTTAATGTTTCATCCCAATATATTTTCTTTGGCATTTCTTCTTTTTCTGCTTAGTCTCTGCCTCAGTCCCAATGTGTGGAAAGTTGTCATTCTGGGTTTGTCAAGAGGAAGCGAGAAGGAGAACCTGCTTGCTGCTATGACTGCATTCCTTGCCCTGAGGGGACCATCTCCATTCATGAAGGTGGGGGACACCAGGAAAAAGAACAGGACTTGTGGAAGTGGATTCCTCTGAAACACTGTTATAAAAGTGCAAGTTAAAAGATAGATTGAAGCTCAATTGTTGTTCTTTTTTGCTAGATGTTTGGCAGTTCGATTCTCATAGGCTCAACATTGATTCAGCCTCCCCTTTTTGTGAAATGAAGACTCAGATTGTTGGGGCAATAGGCTGACTTTAAACTGCTTGGAGAGGGCTGTAAAGCACATGAAATAGTTTATAAGTCTAAGCACCATTGGTATTATCTTTAAATTGCACAATTTCTTATCTAGAGGGAGGAATAGCAGAAAAACCTTGAGTGGGGGAGGTCCTAGGAAGAGATAGGAGGGTGTGGCAGATTGGACAAACTTCTCTACTGCCAGAAAAAAAATATTTTTCAGGCCTGCAGTGTTCCTTTAAGAATCTTTGGCCTGCCACACTCTTATTAAGGGGGGGGGGATTTAGCAAAGGGTAGAATGTGTTGTTTTCAAAATAAGAAATTCCTTCCTAGAAGCTCAAGGTTATCTTTTGTCTCCCAAACCTTTATACCTGGACTGAAGCAGTTAGGCATAGACGCCAGCGTGGAAGAAGAAGATTGGACCATGTGATGGACTGTGGGTGTGGGGGCAAGATCATGAAATTTTAACTGGGTGGGATTCTGATGTAACTTCCAGAGTCAGAATCCTGTAGCACTATGCCAACATGCCTGCTTTATTAAATTGGAACTTTAAGCATAGTTTTGGCTTCGACTCTGATTTAATTTTACATGGTATTTGGAACGCTTACAATATTCTTCTGCTTTTTTACTTTGGATTCCAGATTATTTGCAGAACTTTTTTTCTAGCTAATTCAATTTCAAAAGATAGGCATTCAGAGTCAAGAATATTAAAAAGTGCTATCTGGCAAGATCCAGGAAATATGCCTAGAAATATTAATTGATTTATTATCTAGTTCTAATAATGTAGGTTGGAAAATTAAACAAGAAATCATACAGGTTCCAGGACTTCTTCCAATTTCATAAATTATATAATTTTTTTTTAAAGAAAATGATATATTTCTTACCTTCTCTTTATAGAAATTTTAAGCAATATTTCTCAGAAAATGCTGTCGGTAACAAATTTGGTCACAAGGAGATATTTCTTGAAAGGTAAAAATACAGAATATTTTTTAAAATGTTCCTTTTTTTGTTTTATTCAGATACAGAAAAATGCACCAAGTGTCCAGATGAAAAATATCCAAATGAAGACAGAATCAAATGTATCCCCAAAGTTATAGTCTTCCTTTCTTATGAAGAACATATGGGAATCATTCTGGTCTCTTTTGCCCTATTCTTGCTCTTAGCCACAGGCCTTGTTTTAATCATATTCATTAAATATCTAGAAACTCCCATTGTGAAAGCCAACAATCGAGACCTCTCTTACATCCTCTTGGTTTCCCTCCTGCTTTGCTTCTTGTCTCCCTTTCTCTTCATTGGTCAACCAAGGACAATCACTTGCCTTCTCCGACAAACAGTTTTCAGCATCATCTTTTCAGTTGCCGTTTCTTCTCTCTTGGCCAAGACCATCACAGTGGTGCTGGCTTTCCTAGCTACAAAACCAGGAAACCGAGGGAAGAGATGGTTGGGGAAGAGCTTGGCCAACTCCATCATCCTTTCTTGTTCTGGTGTCCAAATTATGATCTGCTCCATCTGGTTGGGAATTTCTCCCCCATTCCGTGACTCAGACTTTCACTCCCATCCTGGAGAGATCATCCTGCAATGCAATGAAGGCTCTGATTTCATGTTCTACATCACCCTCAGCTACATGGGCTTCCTGGCTGCCATCTGCTTCACAGTGGCTTTCCTGGCCAGGAATCTCCCTGGAGCCTTCAATGAAGCCAAGCTGATCACCTTCAGTATGCTGGTTTTCTGCAATGTCTGGATCTCCTTCCTGCCCACCTACCTGAGCACCAAGGGGAAATACATGGTGGCTGTTCAGGTGTTCTCCATCTTGGCTTCCAGTGCTGGTCTGCTGAGCTGCATCTTCATCCCCAAGTGCTACATTATCATTCTGAGGCCAGACCTGAATACAAAGGAGTATCTTACGACCAGAAGAAATGTAGAAATGTGAGTTAGAGGAATTTCCACTCTCAACACATTCCAACAGGAAAAGCATAAAAATTGTTTCAAGCTGTCCCCCATACATGAGCTGGGGCAACAGTTTTGAGCTGAAATAATCAAAGGGCAATTGGAAGATATCCAGTATAATTGCAAGATGTAGATAATCTGGTGTTCTTTCCTTACCACATGTTAGTCTGTGTCGGGCTCGACATGCAGCTAAACCCACCTATCCTCCAATAAAACAGATTGTGTGCATGGATCTGAATACTTTATCAAAAGAACAGGATATGGTGAAACTAGGGAAAATAGGAATACATACAATGAGAACCAAATACAAGATAGACAATATTGAGTTATTGCTGAACATAACAATTAATAAATACAAGTGTTTTAAATCCCACCAAAGATACTCTATGTGTGGGTTTGTTTTTGGATGACCATGTACCACAGTTCTTTGTGTTTCTGCAAATGGTAAAGGAAATGGAATCTGCCTTTGTTGTAGAAAAGACAGGACACGGAAGCCAGCTCTTCAGAGAAGGAAATGTTTATTGTGCAGGTTCAGGAACAATGGCCTGAACAATGAGTGGAAGTCAGGAAATTCTTTGGCCTAAAGATGCCAGAATATGTGTATCTCTTTTTCCTTGTGAGCCGTATTATTCCTAAGTGCTGGAAAAATCATGAGCTTTGCATAAAATGGTGGATAAGAAATTATGTGTCAGCATTCCAAATATCATCCAAAATTAAATCAGAGTCCAAGGCAGAACTTTTCTCAAACTTCCAATTTATTAAGAGAGACATGTTGGCACATCTGTGGAAAACCCAAATCTGAAAGCTTCTCGGGTTTTCCACCCAGTTGAAAGTTCATGATCTTGCCCCCATACCCACCAGTCCATTACATGGTCCAATCTTCCACTGCCACGCTGGCAGCTTCCATCCATCCAGTTCTGGTCAGGCTCAGAGGTGTAGAGACAAAGGATGACTTTGGGTTTCTAGAAAGGAATTTTTTATTTTGACAACAACACATCTACTCCTTGCTATTTCCTCTCCCAATTCCCCACTAATGAAAAAACACAGCAAAATAATAGAGTGTGTGGCCAAAGATCCTTAAAGGAACCAGCTGCAGGCCTGACATTATGTTTCTAAAACAATGATGAGTTCTGCATGAACTATATGTAAACTATTAAAAGGAAAAAGTTTTCTCTGCCTTTTCTCTCTCTGCCTTACTGTTTGAAGCAGAAGATTAAGGATGCCCGGTTTTACTTTTGATCAAAAATACAAAAATAAAGCTGAATTACAGTAGCTTCGTTTTCAGAGTCTCTTTGGGATTAATTTAGATTCTGAGCTGCATAACTGCTAACCGAACAAAAAGTATCCACATTTAAGGGTCTCCTAAATGTGGTGTAAGGGAGGCAGGTGGGATTGGGCATGAATATTCCTTACTAAATTGCAACAATTCATCCATCTCATTTTTCTGATGATAGACACTCCAGAGTTATTTGGAAGGGACTTTGGGGGTCTTCGAGTCCAACCCCCTGGTTAGACAGGAAACTCTATACCATTTCAGACAAATAGCTGTCCAATCTCTTTTTTAAAAGCTCCAGTGTTGGAGCATCCACAACTTCTGGAGGCAAGTTGTTCCACTGATAGATTATTCTGTCATGAAATTTCTCCTTAGTTCTAAGTTGCTTCTCTTCTTGATTAGTTTCCATCTGTTGTTCCTGTCCTGCCATCTGGTGCTTTGGGGTATATGCCTCTTCTTTCTGGAAGTCCCTCAAATATTGGAAGACTGCTATCATGTCACCCCAGTCCTTTTTTCCCCTTAAACTAGACATACCCAATTCCAGCAACCATTCTCTATATATTTATCTCCAGTCCCCTAATCATCCTCATTGCTTCTGTAGTGTCTGGGTCTCTTTCCTGCCCACCTACCTGAGCAGCAAAGGAAAGTCCATGGTGGCTGTTCAGGTTTTCTCCATCTTGGCCTCCAGTGCTGGATTGCTAGGCTGCATCTTCTTCCCCAAATGCTACATTATTATCTTGAGACCAGATCTAAACACTAAAGGACGTCTAATGACAGAAGAAGGGAACTGATAATGAAATTGTTTCTTACACTTGTGACAATTAATTATTGATTGCAATTAGTTGCTGGTTTATCTGTTTCATTTGCCTGTTTGACATAGAACATAGAACAATAGAGTCGGAAGGGATCTTAGAGGTAGTCCAACCCCCTGTTCGATCAGGAGACACTATACCATTTGAGACAAATGATTGTCTAGTATCTTTTAAAAAACCTCTAGTGCTGGTGCACCCTCATCTTTTGGAGGTAAGCTGTTCCACTGTTTTTGTGAGGTCCTCCATCATTGGCTTGGCATTTTGCAAGCATCCTGCCATCAAAGGATCGGGAAATGGAGGGGGGAAATTGGGTATTAAACCTGTATGCTTCTATGGTAGGAATTTGTGAGGGGGAAATAACAGTTGAATGAGTGCAAAGCAGTTTGGAACCAGTTTGTGCCAGGCATTTTTGAGATCATTCACCCTGAGTGTGGAATTTCACCAGCCCAAACACCTCAGCATTTCCCAAAACACCTCAATGATGTCGGATTGGCTAAAGACAGACTAGACATGGGGGAGGGATGGGGAACTCAAGAGGTTCCTCCTGACTCTACTGCAGCCAGCATTTTTTAAATAAAAAAGTTCTTTTTATTGCAGACAAAAGGAGTTGAGAGTTTTACTTTCATAAGAGACCAGATTGGGCCAGGTCTGACATTAGGTGGAATCTGTCATTGTGGTCAACCTGGAGAGGACATCATCTCTACTGGGGGATCATATGATATCGGCTTAAGGGTGGCAATCAGGGGGAGATTGGAATGATTGGCGGGAGGGGGGAGGCTTTGAAGAGACCTCCTCTGGGACTGTATCTTTCTAAGTGGACAGAAGAGGCAGAATGATGTGGCAATCTGCTAAGATCCAGGAGGTCCCTGGGCATTGGGCAAAAGGAGGAATGGGAGGGGAAGCCCATGGGAATGACTTTCAGCCAAGGAAGCTATGGCAGTTTCTGACGGACATAACAATGAGTGGAGGTGGAGGATCTGGAGGAGGAGGAAAAAGAGGGTGAAGAATTTGACAAAGCTGACTGGATGATGGAGCAAGCCATCAAATTCACGTGGGGGGCCTTTTAAGAATCTTATGTTGTGTAAACACCAGGCCTGGGCCATGCAACGTGATGACCTCCAGCCGCAATGGGAGCCTGAGCATCAACATCCACCACCACAGCTGGCACCTCAGCCAGCCGAATGGCAGCAATGGTTACTGCTGGTCCAGTGCCAGGAGCTGCTGCCTGTATCACCCCCTCTGCAGGGATAGACCCGGGGAGAAGGACCACCCACAAGACACAGGAGCAGGGGTTTAATAGGGATCCCCAGCAACAGGGGCCCAGGTTTGGACCTACCTGTAGGAGTATGGTCTGGAGATAACCACTGAAGGTGCAAAGATCAGATGTGTCACCCTGGCCCTAGAAGGGGCTACAGCTCAGTGGGTGATCATCCTCCACAACCATGACACTCTAGAGCTGGAAAATTTCAACTACTTCCTGGCAGCACTCTATAAATGTTTGGAGGACTCCCTGGCCAATTGCAAATCTAGAGATCACATCAAAACCATGAGCCAGGGTTGGAGGGGGGTGGCTGAGTACCTACAAGAGCTTTGTGACCTAGTGTCAGGGTTCTAACCAGTGCCCTAATTAAATCATGAGCCTCGAGACAAGCTTCCAAAGAAATCCATTTATTTATTAGAATTTCATGTCGGCATGTTCTAAGTGAAGCCAACTCTAACCTCACTTAATTCAGGTCCCAGCTCTGATCCTTTTTCCCCACTCCCTGCAAAGTGTGTCATCAGTGACATTCCACAATGAAGCAATTGTCTCGCTGCAATCATGTCATCAAAGGATGAGGGGGAGGAATGGGGATAGATGGCCAATAAACCTGTATGCTTCTATGGTGGGAATTTGGGAGCATGGAATGACAGTTGAATGAATGCAAAGCAGTTTGGAACCAGTTTGTGCCAGAAACCAATCAACTGATAGCAATAGCAGTTAGACTTATATACCGCTTCATAGGGCTTTCAGCCCTCTCTAAGCAGTTTACAGAGTCAGCATATTGCCCCCAATAATCTGGGTCCTCATTTTACCCACCTCAGAAGGATGGAAGGCTGAGTCAACCTTGAGTCGCTGAGATTTGAACAGCCGAACTGCAGAACTGCAGTCAGCTGAAGTAGCCTGCAGTGCTGCATTTAACCACTGCGCCACCTCGGCTCTATAATCTGATCAACCAATCAATCAATTGCTAAAGCTACATCAACATTGATACATCAATAGATCTAATCTTGAGGTAGCTGGGGCCATCTTGATCTCCAGGGAGGCTCTTCCACAAGGCAGGGATGCAGAGAGAAAGGCTGCTTTCTGGTCCAAGTAGATGATATGGTTTCATGGAGGGGATGCTAAGTATGTCCCAGTGCTAGGCCTGCCCTGGGCAATATTGGAGGCCCAAAAGTTATTCACTGAACACATTCCACTTTCTGACCAGTATCATACAGGTTCCAGGACTTCTTCCAATTTCACACTCATTTAACCAAGGTGTCATGAATGGCCTCAGTCAGGTCAACTTCAGGATTGACACAAATACTATAGAGCATCAAACAAAATAGACAAGTTTTATAGATGGTGGAATTTTTTAGATTTACTTTCCTAGATCAGTTCAACAGGTTTCATACGTTTTATATCTATAAATGTTATGCTATCCTAATTTTACCTATTTACTGATCTATCTCTAAGCATGTAGATATTTTGCTGTATTTTCTCTCTCTCTCTCTTTATGCATTGGTCCCCAACCACCATCATCTTCTGGTTTCTTTTGTTATTTACTTTCACCTTTACAAACAAATAATGGCTTTTCTCCAATGAAGAAAAATGGCTACTTTTTTTTCAAAATTGAAATGTCCTAACAGTAGAACCCAAATGACTATAATGAATAAAAGGGATTTTGTTCTGATTTGAAACTTTGTAAGAGAGAAGAATGTCATATGAACAAACCAGTCATCCATCTCTTAACAAAGCCAAACCAGAACCAACTATATCTATACTGTGGATTGACAGACTCATGCCAACATTCTCTCTTGAGACTGGAATGCATCGAGAAGTTTTCTAATGGGTGTCAGGGAAATACTTTAAGAGCTGACCAGCTGCCATGATGCTGTAATACTGTAATGCTGCAGTGATGATGCAATGGTAGAAATGAGATGTTTGCGAGAAAGTTCTCCTGTCTCTCTCCTGGACATATTTTCAGAGTTTCACCCATTTGTGACTCCTCCTATTGGGCACCTGCTTGTTGATTCACTCAGAGTTTAGAGAGATGATGCAACTTCTTGTTGCCTTTATCCAAATCATAGTGATTCATTTATTCTCTTGGAGCTAAATCTCAAAAGACATTTTGGATTGCTTTCAGATCTCACAGAAACCCAGCCATAACATGCTTCCTCTTTGATACCATATCAACACCTTGTTCACTGATCTCTTTGCACTGGAAAATCCTGGGGGCATAAATGCCCTGGAGAAATAGAGAACCTTGAAGGCTTTTTGACAGGAAGAGGATGCAGATATGAAGGCTTGTACAGACTCTGTTAGGATTAGAAAACGTCTGGAGCTCTTGTCTTGGAAGAGGGATTTGGTTTCTTCCACATCTTCCTATCGGTGTGTCTTCAAAGCAAGGCTGGAGACTCCATCAGGAATACGGATCATGTTGCTGCTTCTGCTGCCCCAGGAATTTCTGGCAAGACTCATAGCCAAATGTCTCCTGACTCTGAAGAGGAATGAGGTGCATCCACAGAACTATTACAAGTCAGGAGAGTTCCTCATTGGTGGCATTGTCTCTGCAACAAGGATGTTGCTCCTACCATTAAGCTTCAGGAAATCTCCTTTGACTCAAATTTCTCTGTAAGTCAAATTTTGTGCACAGAATTAGAGCCTCTCCTTTCCACTCCGAGTTCCTCTCTTACAATGAATGATCTCTTTGATTTGCTAGTTTCTCTCTCTTTCTGTCTCATTTCATCCTGGGCTCATCCTTTTCTGCTGATAAACCTGATTTGAAATTCTCAAATAAGTATTCTGTAGATATGTTCTGTTTTCCTTGACTTTGAAGAAGAAGAAGAAGCTGCTTTCTTGACATCCTCTTAGCAGTGTTGGATTGTGGATGAACAAGAGAGGATAGTTCTTCTCTTCTATTACTCTCATGCCTGAAAAGGTCATCACTATGGGTGGAAATGTTGACCTTTTCTCTAAAGTAAAAATGAGATAAGCTTGACAATTTTCATTCTTTATAACAAAGTAAAAGATGGATCCCAGTTCAGAATTGACTTTTTGTAAATATGTGAATTTCATTGAGGGGATACTAGTATCCCAATCATACAATGATTTATTTGTCAGCTAAGTCTCTATGGTGGACATGTGGGTCCTATAAACACCTCCAGAAATTTAGCACTTACCACATTGTTAACAGTCATAATTGCTCATTTTATGTGTCATTGGGGTGTCTCTGTCTGTATGTGTCCTTTAATGATTCTATATTTCATGTGAAATAATAGGTCACACTTCCAATTATTAATCATAAATTGGCAAAGGGATCGATGGAGTTTGAAAGTCAGTCTGAAATCTTAATACAACAACAAGAAAAAAGGACAATGTGAAGAATAAACTAAAACTGAATTTCATTGAATTATGTAGAAATGATGAACATGTAATAACAAAAATGTACAAAGCTTTAAAGATTTGAAAAAGAGGATGAACAGGTTCAATTTGTATGACTGAATTCATTAATACATTCAAATATTAAATAAAGATGCAGAGAATTTGTATAATTGGTATTTGGTTTACACTCTATCATAGGTGAAGAGATTTTTTTTGGGGGGGGGAGATAAAATGATGTATTCTTGGTACAGGACATCAGATAAATTATCAAAGATGTGTAAACATATTTCAACCTGTTGAAAGAAATGTCCTTCTGGGTTCGGCTCCAAGTGGGGGAAAAGACACTGGAGACATGGAGGCTGCTTGGAAAGATGGTTTTAATGGTGGACAGGACCACATGGCTTGAGTCCTGAACAGAAAAGGTGATCACATGCTTCAATGTTGGTGGAGAAGAGAAGGGCCGACTGAGATGCTGAGTTCCTGCTTTTATCCCCCCCTGGCCTTTGATCTTGATCTTGTATTTGATTGATTGTCAGGCTCGCAGTGGCCATGCAGGGGCAACTCTCTAGGCTACGTTTGAATCGAGGTTTGGTTGAGTTCTCAGATGCCATGTGGCGAGTTGGGGAAAGGGCCAATATTATCATGCCTTAATCCCATCACTCTGGAGCTGAAGGGGAGAACTCTTTATTAGTAAAAGTGGGACTAGCTTGGCCTTCTTAATGGCCCATTGACAAAGTGGGGATGGGTAGGAAGCTACAGGCAACTATTCTGTCTTTCAAACCATGTTCTTCTTCCTTTTCACATCCGAGAGAAATATTCTGCCTTTTCAATATTTCCTAGGATATTTCATTTTTCTGGGAGAGGGCTGGATGATAACCTCCTACAAACCAATGCAGGAATTTGAAAAGGCCTTGGGAAACCTTTTATCATGCAGGGTGGACTTGTGAAAAAGCTCAGAAATTTTAGATACAAATTGAGACGACAATGTAAATAATTTGACAGGCTAAATTTTTTGAAGAAACCAGAATTCCTTTTTACTGGGACTTCTGAGCAAAGAATTAGGTAACATTCATAGTTTATAAATGGTAATTGTGGCAAGATTATTGTATGCTCAATGATGAAATAATCAGGGAATTCTCACAGCAGAGGACTAGATTGTGAAAATGTAGAATTTGCAGAAATGAAAAAAAATATGTTGAAAAGAAGGTGGGAAATCAGGTTTCTTTTTCTTTTTCTTTTTTTTATTTCTTGGACCTTCTCTTTCTTTCTCTATTTTTTCAGTCCTTTTTTCTTTTGAATTAATATTTCATTTTTTTAAAGAATCCTTTATAAATATAAAGGTAAAAAGAATTAGAAAAAGCTAACAATGACTAGACTACTGAGAAATAATATGCCTTCATTAAAAATAAAAGAAAAATGGAACGAATCCAAGAGTTCTATTCAGATAGGGGAGCGTTTTTTGCGGGGTCTGTGTGTGTGTTTAAAAATGCATCCAAACCTCTCAGTCTTAGGCATATTAAAAATACAATTGTTAAATTTAACAGTAAAATAAAATGTTCTTCCATTAATTATGTCCTGATACATTCATAATTTCAGGGAACCATTAGCAGAGTACTGGAAAATGCTATCCTTCCTTTTTGCAATCCAAGCTATCAACAAGAATCCCAATGTTTCGTTCAATGTCACTCTGGGATACAACATCTATGACAATTATTTCAGAGCAGAAATGACCTCGGAAGCTTTGCTGGACCTGCTTTCGGAGGGGGAGGCCAATGTTCCCAACTACAGCTGTGGAAAGCAGAGAAACACTGTGGCTGTTCTCGAAGAGGCTGGTACTGACATCTCCATCCAGATTTCAACCATGTTGCAAACCTACAAAATCCCACAGGTGTGTCTTTGTTGGGAAGACCAATTGTGGACATGCAACTTACAGCCAGACACCTTTTGTTGTAATGAAGAGAACAGTTTCTATTGTGGGAATTGCATGAAGTAAGGATAAAGGTCCATCTAATGGAAGAGAAAGGATCAGGGAAGAAAAATCCCTGGAACACTCATAATGCAGACTGTGCATTTCTGCTGGCTATTTGCAATGGCTAAATGCTTCATTGAAGAGCTGCCTGTGGCTCAGTGGTTACAATGAAGTACTGCTTGCTATTTCTGCTGACTGCTGCTGACTGCAATTTGGCAGTTCCAATCTCACCAGGCTCAAGGTTGACTCAACCTTCTGTCCTTCCGAGATGGGCAAAATGAAGATCCACATTGTTGGGGGTGATATGCTGACTCTTCTAAAACTGCTTAGAGAGAGCTCTAGAGCACTGCAAAATGGTATATGTCTAAGTGCTTTTGCTAATTGCGATAGAAATGAGAAGAGAGGCAGTGTAAACAGAATGATCAGGAGTGGAACAATTCCTCCATTAGTGCTGGATATTGCTTTTATGATCTCTCTCTCAAAAAAAAAGAATAATGTTAACATTTTTTTTTCATTTCAGATCAGTCACGGTTTTGATTCCCAGATAGTGAGTGATGAAAATCCTTTCTTCTACCCAATGCTCCCTGCTGAAGGAGCCCAGTGCCCAGGGATGGTGAAGCTAGTCCTCCATTTCAGGTGGACATTGGTGGGTCTCCTTGCTCCAGATACTGAGAATGGACAAAGTTCATGAGGATGTTGACTTCCATCCTGGTCAGAAATGGCATTTGCCCAGTTATATCACAAACCTTTTCCCCAGTTTCTCGCAAAGCGAACATAAACTGGCATTTATACCTCAGTTGGAGAAAGGTGAATGTCTTTATTTTTGGTGCAGACTTGAGGTCAATGAATGTAGGGGTTTTGCTTCTAGATCTAGTATTTGAAAGGCTTATGGAACCTCCTAGAGGAAAAGTTCTGCTCACCACAATCTGCTGGGACTTCACTGTTTATTTGAGAAAAGGATCTTTTCCAGTTGAATACATCCATAGCATATTTTCCTTTCCTATGAAGAAAAATCAAATTGAAAAGTATGTTAGTTATTCTTTTATGAGATACTATGTAGAGACCTCCTTCCTGTGTTCCTACACCAACGATGCCTTTTCAGTAAAAGTCTGGAGACGTTGCAGGCAGAGAGAAGATCTGGAAGCTCTCAAAGAAGAAGAGATGGACCCAATCCTGACTCGGGACAACTATTTCATTTACAACACAATCTGGGCTGTGGCACGGGCCTTAAATGTAGTTTATTTATCCAGATCTGGGAACACATTTAAAACTGGTAAAAATGTGAAAACTCCAAAGCTGAAGGCATGGCAGGTACTTATTATCTATTGCAAAGTTCTCCATAGCAGCTGAGAATCTATGTTACTATTGTAAGAACCTGACAATAATTATATCGTGTCTTAAATATAAGGAGACGCGGTGGCTCAGTGGCTAAGACACTGAGCTTTTTGATGAGAAAAGTTGGTGGTTCGAAACCCTAGCACTGCATAACGGAGTGAGCTCCCACTACTTGTCCCAGCTTCTGCCAACCTACCAGTTCGAAAGCATGTAAAAATGCAAGTAGAAAAATAGGGACCACTTTGGTGGGAAGATAACAGTGTTCCATGCACCTACAGCCTTTAGTCAAGCCAGCCACATGACCATAGAGATGTCTTTGGACAGCGCTGGCTCTTTGGCTTTCAACCGGAGATGAGTACCAACTAACATATATGTGCTAGGGGAACCTTTACTTTTACTATTCTGAATATAAAAAATTACATTAAATTCCAATTTTCCACTGATCTACTTTCTGTAATTCATTTCAACCTGCTAATTTCTTTTCCAATTTCTTTGTACATGCTTCTTTGTAAAAAAAAAATGATTCTTTCTGTTTTGACTCTTTTTTCTACAAGCACAGCCATTACCATGTCATACACTAAAAAGTATGTTGTGTATATTAAGCTGGTTAACCTCTCTGATCCTCTCACTTCCTATGCTGCCCTTCTATTCGAGGACAGCCAGTAACCAGAGTTGATCTTATCCTGTAGTTAAGAATCCCTTTGATTTTCCTTCCCCAGCTCAAAACTCTCATTAGAAGCATCTTGGGCCAAGAAGCTAAGCAGGCTAAGGTCATGTGAGATGAAGGGTTGGACTGGGAAAAGACTAAAAGCATATGCCACAAAAATGCCATAAATGTTCCATAAAATTGAAGGAGGTGACCTTGACTGGTACCAGAGATCATCTTTCACCATGAAGATATTGAAGTCTCTGCTCCATGGCAACTTGCAAATCTCTCACCTCAATGCAGAGTTTCATGAGCACAACCTACTAATGTCAGGCCTGCAATTATATTCCTTTTAGAATTTTGGCCTGCCACACTTTCTCTTATTTCATTATGCTATTTCATTGGTAGAGTTGATGGGAGGGGGGAATAGACAGGAGTAGGATTGTGGAATGTATTGTTTTCATTCTTTTCTAGAAGCCAAGGTCATCTTTTGTCTCCGCACTTTTACACCTGACCGGAAGCAGCTGGGTGTGGATGCTAGCATGGAAGAAGAAGATTGGACCATGTGATAGATTGTAGGTGTGGGAACAAGATCATGAACTTTTAACTGGGTGGAATTCTGATGTCATTTCCAGAATTGGGATTAACACAGATGTGCTAAGATATCCGCTTTATTAAATTGGAACTTTAAGGATCATTTTGCCTTGAACTCTGGTTTAATTCTACATGATTCTTGGAATGCTGACAACTAATAGAGCAGACGTACCCATAATCTTTCTCAAAGTGAGCAAAGATTTTTCTCTTCCTATCTGCTGATTGACCTGTAAACCAGTTGTTTATAACATTGTTTCTGTGTAGGGCATCTGATTTCATTTTGGGTTTATTGGCAAAATTCCTTCACTGTTGTTGTGCACAACATCCATTTCTTTTAGGGTTTCAATTTTGGACCTCAATACTGGATATATTCTTTGCTTTGGTTACTTGCCATTGGTTTTTCCAAAGTTTGCAGTGCCAATTATGAGTGGAAGACAAAAAGAACGTCCTTCACCATCCTCATTTTCCAGGCCATTCTTGATCCTTCTAACAAGATTTTTATTCTATATTCCACAATACAGATCCTTCATGCCAGCTGAGATGGAGGAGTCTCACCAAACAGCTTTCTATGTCCTGTGTAACACCGCCCATTTTCTCTTCCATTGCAGTTTCATTCTTTTCTTCGAACTTCTCAATTTTATAATAATTCCATCAATGGGGTATATGTGGATGGGAATGGAGAGCTGGTAGCAGACCTGGACATTGTGAACACACTGGTTTTCCCCAATACGTCTGCTATCAAATTGACACTTGGGAGTCTAGAAAGTGTGGGATCCTTGGATTTCAAGTTCTTGGTGAACCAGAATGCTATTGCAAAGATGGAAATGCTTAACAAGGTGAGGAGAAGACTTTATTCTGCTCTTTATGAAGGTCTTTCCAAGATAACTGCAAAATTGGAGCAGGGACAGACTTGGGATATATTCTCAGTTTTCCCAGAGAGGAAACATCTTCCCATTAGTTGTTCAGGTGTCTATGAGAAAAATATCCTTAACTATTCCAGTTAATTGTTTATCAAATTTCTACAAGGAAGCTAGATTTATATCATGGGACAAAATGATTGATTTTCTCAAAACAGAAATCAATTCAACTTTCTTTTTGGGAACTACATTGGGAATTAAGAATAATACTAATTATAATATAACAATAATAAATTGAAAATAAAATTGTACTGGGGGGAAAATTAGAAGAGAAGATAAATAGGGAAAAAGCAAGCCATCAAATCGGTTTGAAGAGCCCCCACTTTCTTTCTTTTTCTTTATAAAGTATTTTTATTACACAGTTTTGTTTGTTTTACATCACAGTTTCAGTTTTGCAACAGCAATATATTGGTTGCATCCAAAAAATTTTACAATATACATACAATTATGTCTCTTAGTTGCAACCATTTAGGTCTTATTTATACAATATCATGTTTGTAACTATTATTTCCATATTTCTAGCATAAATCTCTATATCATTCTAAATATTTTGCTTCACACTTTTATACTATCTTATCATAATATTGCTTACAGTAAGTATTCTTCTATCTATCATTATACTTGTACTTATTTAAAAGCTCCAACTTTCTTGTAGGCTTCGAATTTAGTAAAGCCAAACTTTGAAATGAAGATTGCCAAACTTCGCATTTTACCTCTTTTAGGAAATAAAATAATCTATGTTGTGGATGTTATTTTTCCCTCTTTCTGGCCAGCCCTTTCCTCCTTCCAGGTGTGTTGAAATTTGTCCCCCTGGATTCATGAAGGTGGCTCAGGAAGGGAAGCCCATCTGCTGCTACAATTGTCGTCCTTGTGCAGAAGGATCCATCTCCACCATGGAAGGTGAGTGACAGCAGGAGGAAGGGACAGACTTTGGGCAGGATCAGAGATCTTGAGATTTTACAGGAACATGCATTTTGAAACGCTTGGCCAGAGTGGGTCCCACCTCTTTGAATCCTCCTAAAGATGTACATTTATGTCATAGTGAAATATAAGAAAATATCTTGGAGATTAATCTGTTATATAGGGCAAGCAAACAGGAATAGAGATTATAGATAAAGTTATTGGATAAAAGAGGGTTGAGTATTGTGAGAGATGATATCTCTTGCTCTTTATCTTTTACAACACATGTTCTACGCTTCAAATCACTGTTTAATTCATTGCTCTGAATAGTGAGAGTTTCCAGATTCCAGAATATAATGATGGAACTTTAATTGGATTCATGTAGGAGGATTGATCAGATTCTTGCAAGTGACCATGTCTCATGGCAATTTTGGGCAGCCACACTTTCACATCTTAGCTACTTGTCTTTAAACAAAGGATGTATTTCTTTGCTAAAGGAGTTTTCAGGGTTTAATGTAATGACCCATAGAACACAAAACTCCAAGGCAGGCAGATTCTTCAAATAATAGCTTTTTGGGATATATCATAATGGCACAGATCTGGAGAAAACCGACTGTGAAGGTTCCCACAATTTTATCCTAATTAAAAGTAAAAGGGTTTCCCTCAAACCTCAAACAATTAGTCATATGGTTCATGGGTCAGTTTCAAAAATTTTACTACCTATTCTGTGGGCGTGGCCTATTTTGTGGGCAATGGTTTGGCAATCAGGTGACTGGGTTGGCATAGTCACTTGTAAAATTTGTTGAAACTCACATTAACAATGGTCTTACTTAGCAACCAAAATTTGGGCTCAATTGTGATCACAAGTTCTCTTTCTTTTTTCTTTCTTTCGTTCTTTCTTTCTTCTTTCTTTCTTTCTTTCTTTCTTCTTTTGTCTCTTTCTCTTCCTCTTTTTCTTTTTTTCTTTCTTTCCTCTTTCCTTCTTTCTCTTTCTCTCTCTTTCTTTCTCTCTCTCTCTCTCTACTCTTTTCTCTCTCCCTCTCTCCCTCCTTCCCTCCTCCCTTTCTCTTTCTTTCTCTCTCACTCTTTCTCTCTCTCCCCCCCTCCCTCTCTCTCACACACACATCCCCTCCAGTTATATTCATAGATATATTCTATGAACTAAAACCGACACCCACCAAATCCTATATATCACGGCCATCCATGTCCTACAAACCAACCCACAGAACCCCCAATTCAGCCTGTTCCTGCGCTGGGGGTTACCAAAAATATGGTTGGTCATCCTGTTATCTCCTGGCCACAGTTCCACCTTTTTAGCAGAGTGGTAAATTTCCAATAGCTTTTTTTTCCTTTTGCTAAAGCCCGATTTCTCTGCCGCTCGGTGGGTGTGCGAAGGTGTTGAGCATGCACGGAAGGCACATGTGGCAGGCAACATATCACACTTGTCACAGCATGAGGCACATGTCTAAAGGGGCTGGATCAGTGGGAGGCTGGCAAAGAAGCCTCGGTTACCCCCGCTGCTGTGATTCTCGGAGGGAAGGAGGCAGGGATGCTGGCCAGTGCTTCCCTTCCCTTAGTGCTCACTGCTGCTCACACCCCTCGCTGCTTCCCAGCCAGCCACGCAGCTAAGCAGGGGCAGGTGAGGCTGCAGCTGGCTGGCCTCAGTGGCCGCAGTGGTGAGCAGTAAGGGAAGCGAGCGGTAGGGGAAGCGAGTACTGGCCATCATCCCTGCCTCCTTTCTCCAAAAGCTGCGGTGGCTCTCAGAAAAAAGGAGGCAGGAATACGGCTGGTGCTTGCCCCTTGGTGCTTTCCTGGCCAGCCACCCAGCAAAGTAGGGCACCTGGGCTGCAGCCATGGGCTGCAGGGGTGGCGGTGGCAAGTGGTAAGGGGAGCATGCACCAGCCAGCCTCCCTGCCTCCTTCCCTTACGAGCGCAGCCATGGGAGAAATCAGGGGGAGAAAGTGAGGAGAAGGCCATTCCTAGCAGAAGTTCAGATTTTTCCTCCCTCTCTCCCCCTGATTTCTTCCCAAGGGCAAGCAAGGTGGCCTGTCAGAGAACAAAGCATGGGCGCTTCTTCCAACAGCCAAGGAAGGAAGAGGAGTGGGAGGCCTCAGCTGTTGGAAGAAGTGTCCACAATTCATTCTTTTTCAGAGCTGCCTTGCTTATTGCGGTGAGAAATCAGGGAGAGAAAGGGAGGAGAAAGCCGAGCGTCTGCGAGGTAGAAGTGGGGAGGGAGGGGGAGAGGGAGGGGAGGGGGGAAAGATGAATCATGAGTTGGAGTTGAGCCAAACTTCATTCTTGATCTCGTTGGAAGGTGTTCCTCTTTCTGATAATAAAGATG
This sequence comes from Thamnophis elegans, assembly GCF_009769535.1. Lineage (NCBI taxonomy): Eukaryota > Metazoa > Chordata > Lepidosauria > Squamata > Natricidae > Thamnophis > Thamnophis elegans. The sequence continues at coordinate 163,139,274 of NC_045542.1, read as the reverse complement.
TCAACTCATAAAGCATTTGCATGTCTGTTATCAAGTTGCCATGGTGAGGAAAGGAGGGGAGTGCATTCCACTCATACCTTCAGCTAGAGTCCGATCTCAGATTACTACAGCAGGCTTGTGAGGGTGGCACCTCATTGGAGAATGTGATTTGTGACACAGACTGAGGAGAGGGAAGAAACAGGGGCAAAGTTCAGCCATAATTTGAATGACCTAAGATCTGACTGCAGTGGAGTATTGCCAAAATGGTGTTCCATTTCTTTTGAAACTTGGCTCGAGGCTCCTGAATTAATTAGGGCATCTTTCAGAAACCTGGGAAAAGAAATTAGGAATGCCTTTGATATCCACACTCCATATCCAATTCATATTCAAGGGCCACTCTACCTAAAAAAAAATTCTCCATGACAAAATTAGTGTTTATCCATTTCAATTAGCATAAGCTACCTTAAGTTATCTTCACATGTACTTAATTTCCACTATAAGCTGGATCTTATCAGTGCCTTGAAGCATGACAAAGATTGGGATCCAGTTTCAAGTGGTCAGCAATGAAAAGGTAAAATGGAGGAACTGCTTTGTTTCTTGAATCCTTTCTTCTTCTCTCTCAACAAGTTCATTGATAAAATGGTAACAGTAAAAAAAAGAAGGAATATTAAGAGGTTCTAGCTGGAGGGAGTTGAAGAAATATATTAATTTCACCTACACACAGTCATTCACACCAAAACAAGTTTATCTAAACAATGCATTTTATTGAAGTACATGTTAAAGAGAGACGCTATCCTTGCTCTTTTTCAGATGCAGAAAAATGTACCAAATGTCCAGATGATCAACATCCAAACACAAATCGAGTTCACTGTATTCCCAAGATTAAAACTTATCTTTCTACAAGGAAAATCTGGGGATCCTCCTGACTTCCATTGCCTATTCCTCTCTTTAACATCAGGCTTTGGCTTGTGGATCTTCATTAAATTCATGGTAACACCAATTGTCAAAGCCAACAACCGAGATCTCTCCTACATCCTCCTGGTCTCCCTCCTGCTTTCCATTTTGACCTCCTTCCTATTCATTGGCCGGCCAAGGAGAGTGAACTGCCTCCTTCGACAAACAGTCTTCAGCATTATCTTCTCAATTGCCATTTCTTCAATCTTGGCCAAAACAATCACAGTGGTGTTGGCCTTCTTGGCCACAAAACCAGGGAATAAAGTGCAGAGATGGCTGGGGAAGACCTTGTCCAACTCTATTGTCCTTTCCTGTTCTGGTCTCCAAGCTGTCATCTGCAGCATCTGGTTAGGCATTTCACCTCCATTCCTTGACTCTGACATGCATTCCAAACCTAGAGAGATCATCCTACAATGCAATGAAGGTTCTGTCACCATGTTTTATGTTGCCCTTGGGTACATGGGCTTCTTGTCTGCTGTCTCCTTCACTGTGGCTTTTCTGGCCAGGAACCTTCCTGGGGCCTTCAATGAAGCCAAGATGATCTCCTTCAGCATGCTGGTCTTCTGCAGTGTCTGGGTGTCCTTTGTGCCAGCCTACCTGAGCACCAAAGGGAAGTACATGGTGGCTGTTCAGATCTTCTCAATCTTGGCCTCCAGTGCTGGCTTGATGGGCTGTCTTTTCATCCCTAAATGCTACATTATTATTTTTAGGCCAGATCTGAATACCAAAGAACATTTGATGTCAAAATAAAATTAAAAAATGACTGTAAAAAATCTATTATTTTTTCAAAAATATCATTCAATAGGCATGATTAATGGGTTTTAATCATTTAATGTCTGTTTGTTTATTAAATCTAAATGCTGCCCATCTTGGCCAGAGAACCTACACTCAAGACAAAAGAAAATAAAAGTTTAAAATAATAAATAGTAGCATTAACTTTGGTTTAAAATTAAAAGCTATGGGAAGGAAGGGAGCAAATGCACAGGGGGAAAGATGTATTTCTCTTATTGCTAAAATTACTCCTATTTTATTGCTCTATATTTATAAAAAAACCAATGACAATACACCAAGTCTCACTTTGATGACACTAATGTCAGTAAAATCAGTTTCAAGGTGAATAGGACTGTTTAGTAGGCAAATGAAGACATAAGGAACATGGCTTTGCAACTCACAGTGACCTGTGGGGAGTTTCATCATCATATCCCAATAGCAACCCCTGAATCTGAAGATGCAAATATTTCTCATATCTAAGACCATCTTTCTTTGTAGATAACAGAAGGGCAAGACCTTGAAATTTATTATGCTGTTGTTGTTCCAAAAATGCTCAGCCTGGTGCAGAAGCCAATCAGAGACAGGCACAAGTGATGGATTATCACAAAACTTTCATTGCAGTGCTTCAGTGAAGAGGTCCCAGTTGCTAACGGAGTTGAGACCGTGAACAAGAGCATAGCACAATCTTTTATGCAGTTGATTTCCAGAAATTGGAAAGTAACATTTCACAAAGCTATTGCCATTTTTTGGAGTTCTACCTTTCTTCTTGTCTACCTGTCCATTATCTATTGAGTTCCATCTTGTTTGAGTATACGTGTTATTTTGCCCCTCTAGAGTTATGCCTTGATTAAGATCCACCTGTCCTTTTGTCTCCACTTGTGGTTACTGCTGTTTATTTCTTTTGTTTCCAAATCTTGTCACTTCCTATCTAATTTGAGTAGGTGTTCTTACATTTCCTTATTTCAAAGTGATGGGTGTATACAGTTATATTCCTTTCCTTTACCACTGCCTCCCAAAATGGGGCTATATTGCTTCTAGGTAGGTGATTCATTTTTATTTATTTTATTTTATTTAGTTTGTCAAACATTACAAGATAGCAGGTATAAGTATAAACATAGTCATGACAAAGGAAATGAGAACAAATAAAGGGGGACATAAGGGCAGGGATGGTAGGAAACTGGTGCGCTTATGCACGCACCCTTTACAGACCTCTTAGGAATGTGAGGTCCATGATGGACAGTTTAATTGTTGAAGTTTTGGGGGTTAGAGGATATAAAGGTTAAAGGTTAAAGGTTTATTGCATTTATATGCCGCCTTATTCCCAGAGGGACTCAGGGCAGCTAACAAACTGGGGGGGGGGGGTGTAGTACACACAAGGTAACACAACAAACAAATACAGAGAAAAGTTTAAAACAATCAACAGTCACAAAATTCGAGCGGAGAAGGGAACTCGTCAACCCCAGGCCTGCCGGAACAGCCAGGTTTAACGGCTTTACGGAAAGCCTGAAGGGAGGTGAGGGTCCGAATCTCCGCGGGGAGTTCGTTCCAGAGGGCCAGAGCAGCCACAGAGAGGCCCTCCTCCGGGTGGTTGCCAACTGACATTGGCCTGTAGATGGAATTCGGAGGAGGCCTAATCTGTGGGATCTAATGGGTCTTTGAGAGGTAATTGGCAGCAGGCGGTCTCTCAAGTACCCAGGTCCAATACCATGAAGGGCTTTATAAATGATGACTAGCACCTTAAAGCGTATCCGGAGACCAATAGGCAGCCAGTGCAGCTCGTGGAGGATAGGTGTAATGTGGGTGTACCGAGGTGCACCCACAATCGCTCGGGCGGCTGCATTCTGGACAAGCTGAAGTCTCCAAATGCTCTTCAAGGGTTGCCCCATGTAGAGCGCATTGCAGTAGTCCAGTCTTGAGGTCACAAGGGCATGAGTGACTGTTGCGAGTGCCTCCTGGTTCAGGTAGGGACACAATTGGCGCACCAGGCGAACCTGGGCAAATGCCCCCCTGGTCACAGCCGACAGATGATGTTCTAGAGTCAGCTGTGGATCCAGGAGGACTCCCAAATTGTGAACCCTGTCTGAGGGGCATAGAATTTCACCCCCCAGCCTGAGAGATGGAATACTTAGCCAATTATTGGGAGGGAAACACACAAGCCACTCGGTCTTGTCAGGATTGAGTGCAAGCTTGTTTACCCCCATCCAGACCCTAACAGCCTCCAGGCACTGACACATCACGTCAACCGCTTCACTGAGTTGGCACGGGCGGACAGATACAACTGAGTATCGTCCGCATACTGGTGATATTTTATCCTGTGCCGCTGAATGATCTCACCCAACGGCTTCATGTAGATGTTAAACAGGAGGGGGGACAGGACCGAACCCTGTGGCACTCCATATTTCAGGGGCCTAGGGGTCGACTTCTGCCCTCCAACCAACACTGACTGCGACCTGTCCGAGAGGTAGGAGGAGAACCACCGAAGAACGGTGCCTCCCACCCCCACCTCCCGTAATCGCCGCAGAAGGATACCATGGTCGATGGTATCGAAGGCCGCTGAGAGGTCAAGAAGCACTAGGATGGGGGCATGACCTCCATCCCTGGCTCTCCAGAGATCATCGGTCAGTGCGACCAAAGCAGTTTCCGTGCTGTAGCCAGGCCTGAATCCGGACTGAAAGGGATCTAGATAATCGGTTTCATCCAAGGACCGCCAGAGCTGAGAGGCCACCACTTTCTCAACAACCTTCCCAACAAAGGGGAGGTTGGAGACTGGACGATAGTTATTTATGTAACAATGGAGTCAGGTAGAGCATTCAAGGCATGGACCATTCTGTTGCTGAAGTTGTATTTTCTGCAATTGGGTTTGGAGTGGTTTACCTTGAGTTTGTATCAATTGTTTGCCTGTGTATTATTGAGGTTGAAGCTGAAGAAGTCATTGACAGGTAAGACATTGTAGCAGACAATTTTTGTACTGGGCTTAGATCCTCTCGCAGGTGGCACAATTCCAGATTGTCCAAGCCCAAAATTTTAAGTCTGGTGGCATAGGGAATTCTATTGTGAGTAGAGGAGTGGTGTACTCTTCTTGTGAAGTACCTCTGGACCCACTCAATTGAATTAATGTCTGATATATAGTATGGATTTCAGTCAGATGAGCTATATTCGAGAATTGGTCTGGCAAAGGTTTTGTATGCCCTAGTTAGCAATACAATCCTGCCAACATGTAGTTCAAGCTCAGCCTGAGCTGCCTTCCAAGTTGCTTCAGATGTATTTATAACTTTATGGATTGTGGTACAATACCTACAATTACTTTCTGTGAGATTGCTAGCTATATAAATATGATTAATTAATCAATCACTAAGCACACATAAACAACAGGAGTCTTTGGTTTGCTCTGATCCTGTTGTTTTCTTGCAGATGTTTCATCACCCAAAGTAAGTAACATCCTCAGTGTTATTTGATAATACTTGACCTGATGTTGTTATACCTAATTTGGATACTGAAACACTTGCAAGAAAACAACCAAGCTTAAAGAGCACGAAATATCTATATCCGTATTGAGGATTGACATTTCAGATTCATGCCAAAATTCTCTCTGGAGACTGGAATGCACCAGGGATTTTCTAAGGAATGTTTTTTGAGAAAGTTATCCTGTCTCACTCCTTGCCCCCCCTTTAGAGTTTCACTCATTTGTGACTCCTCGTAATTGACACCCACCAGTTGACTCACTTAGAGTTTAGAGAGATGATGTCTCTCCTTGTGGCCGTTATCCAAATCATAGTCATTTATTCTTCTCTTGGTGCTAAATCTCAAAAGACATTTTTGATTGCTTTCTGATAGCACACAAACACAGCCATAATATGCTTCCACTTTGATAATACACCAAAGCCTTTTGGCTAATGTCTTTGCACTGAAAAATCTTGTGGGCTCTGTCGAAAGAGAGAACCTAGAAGGCTTTTATGACAGACAAGGCTGCATTTCCCCCCCTTCCCCTTCAGATGTGAAGGTTCGCTGGACTTTGCCTTGATTAGGAAACCTTTAGACCTTCTGTCTTGGAAGAGATATTGCTCTTCGTATCATTGTGTCTTCAAAGTAAGGCTGGAGACACCGTCAGGAACACAGATCATGCTGCTGTTTCTGCTGCTTCTGCTGCCCCAGGAAGTTTTGGCAAGTCTCACAGCCAAATGCATCCTGACTCTGAAGAGGGATGAGGTGCATCCAGAGAACAATTACCAGCCAGGAGAATTCTCATTGGTGGCATTGTCTCTGCAACGAGGATGTTTCTTCTCCCATTAAGCTTCAACAAATCTCCTTTGACTCAAATTATTCAGTAAGTCAACTTTTGTGCACAGAATTAGAGCCCCACCATTCCACCCTGAGTTCTGCAGTTCCAGCCACCTCTCTTATAATGAATGATCACTAGTTTTTCTCTCTTTCTGTCCCATTTCATCCTTGGTGTATGTTTTTCAGCTGATGAGCTTGATTTAAATAATCAGTAGAGATTTTTATTTTTCTTGAAAAATTACTGGTGAAACTCGAAAAATTAGAATAGCGTGCCAAAGTTCATTTATTTCAGTAATGCAACTTAAAAGGTGAAACTATTATATGAGATAGACTCATTACATGCAAAGCAAGATAGTTCAAGCCGTGATTTGTCATTATTGTGATGATTATTGCCTACAGTTCATGAAAACCGCAAATCCACAATCTCAGAAATGCAATCAATAAAACAAGGATTGTACATAGAACAATATCAGACCTCTGAAAAGTATAAGCATGCATTTGTACTCAGTACTTGATTTGTGCCCCTTTTATAGCAAAGGAAAGACTTGAGCCAAGGTGGCGCAGTGGTTAAATGCAGCACTGCAGGCTACTGCTAGATCAGCAGTTCAGCGGTTCAAATCTCACCGGCTCAGGGTTGACTCAGCCTTCCATCCTTCCGAGGTGGGTAAAATGAGGACCCAGATTGTTGGGGGCAATATGCTGACTCTCTGTAAACCGCTTAGAGAGGGCTGAAAGCCCTATGAAGCGGTATATAAGTCTACTGCTATTGCTATTGCTATTGTGAGAAAGCTAGGAAATTTTAGATGCAAATCAACTCAATAATGAAAAGAATTTCAAAGGCTAAAAATTGTGGAGAAACCAAAATTCTTTTTTATTGGAATGTCTGAGCAGTGAATTAGAAAACATTGCTAGTGGATGTGTCAGCCCCTGTTTTGCTGCTTGCTTTCAGCTGCCATTGAAACGGGGAGTGGGGGCATGTATTGGGTGGGGAAGTGTCAGTACAGGAGTGATTGTAAAAAGGGAGTTGTTCTCACCATCTACTGCGCATGCTGCAGATAGAGGATTTGCCGCCAAGGCCAATTGTCCGGCATACCAGCCTGATGATGCTTTTTGAAGATGTCTCCCACATGACACATGTGGGGTGTGTGGATTGGATTATGGGATGGGGTTACCAGGGGGAGGGGGTTGGGTCACATATAGATATCTGAGGCTTTTGCCTCAGATCTTGCTTTGCCTAGCTACTATTTACTCATGAACAGTAAAAGTACTCTAAATTCTGCAAAATGGAGTTGAGTGGTTTCTTTCTTGGTTCCTGGGGGAAGCAGCCCTGACAGGATGGATTTATATATGTTAATTGCAGAAAGATTATTGTATGCACAATGATGGAAGGATCATGGGATTCCCACAGTGCAGGAGTAGGCTACTAAAAAGGTAGATTTTGCAGAAATGAAAAAAATATCTGCTGAATTTTTTTTCTTTCCTTTTTAATTAATATTAATATTAATTAAATAATAATTAATATTAATTAATTAATATTAATATTAATTAATATTTCATTTTCTTAAACAATTCTTAATAAATATATATTTTAAAAAGAATTATAGAAAGGTAACAATAACTAGACTAACTCAGACATAGTATGTGTTCAGCATCCAAAAATAAAAGAAAAATTGAAAGAATCCCAGAGTTCCATTCAGATACATTTGTGGAGATTAGAAAATGCCTCCAAACCCTCTGCCTTAGGTGGATTAAAAATGCAATAGTTGAAAAAACAGTTAAATAAAATGTCACTTCCATTGATTATGTCCTGATACATTCATACTTTCAGGAAAACATCATCGGAGTACTGGAAATGTTATCCTTCTCTTTTGCAATCCAAGCAATCAATGAGAATCCCAACATTTTGTTCAATTTTACCCTAGGTTACAATATCTATGAAAATTATTTCAGAGCAGTAATGACCTCAGAGGCTTTGCTGGACCTGCTTTCAGAGGGGGAGGCCAACGTTCCCAACTACAGCTGTGGAAGGCGGAGAAACACAGTGGCTGTTCTCGAAGCAGCTGATACTGACATCTCCATCCAGATTTCAACCATGTTGGATACCTACAAAATCCCTCAGGTGTGTCTTTGCTGGGAAGACCATTGTTAGACATGCAACTTACAGCCAGACATCCTCTGTTGTAAATGAAGAGCAAAGTTCTATTGTGGGAATTCCATGATGAAGGTTCTCTCAAATGAAAGGGAAGGATCCGAGCAGACAATTCCCTCCCTGGCACACTCATAATGCAGACTGTGCATCTCTTCTGGCTCTTTGCAACAGCCAAATAATGCACTGAAGTGAGAACAGAAACAATGTAAAGCAGAATGACCAGAGACTCCTTATAAAAGGTTCTTCATTGCAAGGAGTGGAACAATTCCTCCATCAGGGCTAGATTTTCTTTTTATGTCTTCCCTCCAAAAAAAATTAACATTTTTTTTTTCAGATCAATTACGGTTTTGATTCCCAGGTTCTGAGTGATGAAAATCCTTTCTTCTACCCAATGCTTCCAACTAAAGAAGCCCAGTACCTAGGGATGGTGAAGCTGGTCCTCCATTTCAGGTGGATCTTGGTGGGTCTCCTTGCTCCAGACACTGAGAATGGACAACAGTTCATTTGGACATTGACTTCCACGCTGATAAGAATGGCATTTGCCCAGTTATATCACAAACCTTTCCTACAGCTGTTTATAAAATGGACCTTAAATTTGAATCATTAGAATATGGTTAAAAGTGAATGTCTTTATTTATGCTGCAGACATGAATACATTCATTATAGGGGTTCACGTTATTCGTTGGATATTTGAAGCTCTTCCTAAGAAGTACAGTCTTAGAGGAAAGTCCTAATCACTGCAGTCTGTTGGGATTTCACTATTTATTTGTCAGAAAAAAGGCTTTCTGTTCAATACACCTATAGCATATTTTCCTTTCCTATGAAGAAAAATCAAATGACAAAGGATGATGGCTTTTCCAAGGTTAATTCTTTTATGAGACATATTGTACACACCTCCTTCCTATGTTCCTACTCCTATGATGTCTTTTCAGTTAAATTCTGGAGACGGTGCAAGCAGAAAGAAGAACTGGGAGCCCTGAGGAAAGAGGAGATGGACCCAATCCTAACTCTAGACAACTATTTAATTTACAACAAAATCTGGGCTGTGGCACAGACCTTAAATGCAGCTTATATATCCAGATCCAGGAGGACATTTAAAGGTGGTAAAAATGTGAAAACTCCAAAGCTGAAGGCATGGCAGGTACTTATTTTCTATTGCACAGGTCTCCATAATAGCTGAGAATCTTTACAATTGTAAGAACTATGTAACTAGTCTTACAAAAATTATACTGCATTTTGAATATAAGAAATAAAATTAAATTCCAACTCCCCAATGCCCTACTTTCTGCATTCACTTCCCTCTGTTCATTCATTTTCCAATTTCTTTAAAAGATCCTTGGTAAATATTTTTCCCACCCCTTTCTTCTTGGACACTCTTCTTTATAATAAGGACCATTATCATGTGACACAAAATCTAAAAATGTGTGATGTTTATATTGAGCTGTCCAACAACTCTGACCCTCTCACTTCCTGGTTTGCCCTTCTGCTCCAGGACAACTTTTACCCAGAGTGGAACTTAGTCTTTGGCTAAGAAACCCTTTGATTCTCCCCACCCCACCCCCACCCCAATCAAAACTCCTAGTAAAATCACTGATAACAAAGGATCTCATCAAGCAGAAGCATATTGAGGAACATATTTGGGCCAATAAGCTAAGTCCAGTCCAAGAATTGGCTGGAAAAAAGTCTAGAAGCCCCAAGAGAGAAGAATGTTCCATAAAATATTCCACAGAGGTCCCATACAATTGAAAGGAAATGACCTTAACTGGTACAAGAGATCATATTTCAAAGTGAAGAGCTGAGGTGTCTTCTCTGTGCCAAGTAGCTCATCTATCACTTCAGTGCAGAGGTTCATGAATACAACTTTGCAGTGACAACTATGAATGGAAGAGATAAAGAACATCCTTCACTTTATAAAAGGTTTTTATTCTGTATTCCTCATACAGATCCTTCATGCCAGTTCAGATGGAAGAGTCTTAACAAAGAGCTTTCTGTGTCCTGTGTAACATTGCCCATTTTCTCTTTCATTCTTCAGCTTCATTCTTTCCTTCAATCCTCCCAGTTTTATAATAATTCCATATATGGGGTATATTTGAATGAGAATGGAAAACTGGTAGCAGACCTTGACATTGCGAACACTATTGTTTTCCCCAATATGTCTATTAGTAAGTGACACTTGGGAGTCTAGAAAATGTGGGATCCTTGGATTTCAAGTTCATGATGAACCAGAATGCTATTGCAAACATGGAGATACTAAACAAGGTAGGGAGAAGACTTTATTCTGTTTTTTCTGAAGGTCTTTCCAAGATGATTGCATAATTGGAGAAGGGCATACTTGGGATGTCATCTCAGTTCTCCCAGAGAGGAAACATCCTCCCATTAGATGTTCATGTCTGAGAAAAATATCCTTAACTATTCCAGTTAACTGTTCATCAAAGTTCTACAAGGAAGGTAGATTTATATCATGGGACAAAATGATTGATTTTTCTCAAAGCAGAAATCAATTCAACTTTTTATTCAGGAACTACATTGAGAATTGAGAATAATAATAATTATAATAATATAATAATACATTGAAAATTGGGGGGGGGGATTAGAAGAGATGATAAATAGGCAAAAAGCAAGCCATCCAATCAGTTTTAAGAGCCCCACTTACTTTCTTTTTTTATAAAGTATTTTTATTATACAGTTTTCTTCGTTTTACATCACAGTTTCAGTTTTGCAATAGCAATATATTGGTTGCATCCACCATTTTTCACAATATACATACAAGTATGCCTCTTAGTTGCAACCATTTAGTTCTATTTATACAGTATCATGTTCGTAACTATTATTTCTATATTTCCAGCATAAATCTCTATATCTTTATCATTCTAAATATTTTGTTTCACACTTTTATACCATCTTATCATAAAATTGCTTACAATAAGTATTCTTCTATCTATCATTATACTTGTACTTATTTCAAAGGTCCAACTTTCTTGTAGGCTTCGAATTAGTAAAGCCAAACCTTGAAACAAAGATTGCCAAACTTCACATTTTACCTCTTTTAGGAAATAAAATAATCCATGTTGTGGATGTTATTTTGCCCCTCTTTCTGGCCAGCCCCTGCCTCCTTCCAGGTGTGTGGAAAGCTGTCCTCCTGGATTCATGAAAGTGGCTCAGGAAGGGAAGCCCATCTGCTGCTACAATTGTCATCCTTGTGCAGAAGGATCCATCTCCACCATGGAAGGTGAGTGACAGCAGGAGGAAGGGACAGACTTTAGGGAGGACCATAAATTCTGATATTTTCCAAGAACATGCATTTTGAAAGGCTTAACTAGAGTGGGTCCCACCTCTTTGAGTCTTGATCAAGACATACATTTATATCATAGTGAATTATAATCTTGGAGATTAATCTGGTATAAAGGTGAAGCAAACAGGGATAGAGATCATGGATAAAGATACAGGATAAGTAAGGGTTGAGTATTGTGAGAGAGGTAACATCTCTTGCTCTTAATCTTCTACAACACATGTTCCATATTTCAAATTACTGTTTACTTCATTGCTCTGAACAGTGAGAATTTCCAGATTCCTGAATATTTGAATTTGAATTTGAATTTGAATTTGTTTATTATTTATAGGCCGCCCTTTTCCCTGAGGGGACTCAGGGCGGCTTACAATTTATGGGAAGGGGAATACAAGACAGGACATAAAACAGTACATAGTAAAAATAGAATACAACACTCATTCATCATTCGGGTGGGGACGAATTGCAGTCTTTATCCCCAGGCCTGACGGGATAGCCAGGTCTTGAGGGCTGTGCGGAAGGTCTGAACGGTGGTGAGGGTACGAATCTCCACGGGGAGATCGTTCCAAAGGGTCGGAGCTACTACTGAAAAGGCTCTCCTCCGCGTAGTTGCCAGTCGGCACTGACTGGCAGATGGAACTCGGAGGAGGCCTAATCTGTGCGATCTAATAGGTCGTAGGGAGGTGATTGGCAGGAGGCGGTCTCTCAAGTACTCAGATCCACTACCATGGAGGGCTTTATGGGTGGTAAGTAGCACCTTGAAGCGCACCCGGAGATAAACAGGTAGCCAGCGGAGCTCGCGGAGGATAGGTGTTATGTGGGCGAACCGTGGTGCGCCCACGATCACTCGCGCGGCCGCATTCTGGACTAGCTGAAGTCGCCGGATGCTCTTCAAGGGTAGCCCCATGTAGAGCACGTTGCAATATTCCAGCCTAGAGGTCACAAGGGCCCGAGTGACCGTTGTGAGAGCCTCCCGGTTCAGGTAGGGTCGCAACTGGCGCACCAGGCGGACCTGGGCAAATGCCCCCCTGGTCACAGCCGACAGATGGTGGTCAAAGGTCAGCTGTGGGTCCAGGAGGACTCCCAAGTTGCGAACCCTGTCTGAGGGGTGTAAATTTTGGCCCCCCAGCCTGAGTGATGGAACACTAGCCAAATTATTGGGAGGGAAACACAACAGCCACTCGGTCTTGTCCGGGTTGAGTACCAGTTTGTTAGCTCTCATCCAGTCCCTAATGGCCTCGAGGCCCCGGTTCATCACATCCACCGCTTCATTGAGTTGGCACGGGGCGGACAGATACAGCTGAGTATCATCCGCGTATTGGTGGTATCTTATCCCGTGCCTCCGAATGATCTCACCCAGCGGTTTCATGTAGATGTTAAATAGTAGGGGGGATAAGACCGAACCCTGCGGCACCCCATATGTTAGGGGCCTAGGGGTCGATCTCTGCCCCCAACCAACACCGACTGCGACCTGTCCGAGAGGTAGGAGGAGAACCACTGCAAAACAGTGCCTCCCACCCCCACCTCCCGCAGTCGTCGCAGAAGGATACCATGGTCGATGGTATCGAAAGCCACCGAGAGGTCAAGGAGAACCAGGATGGATGCATGGCCTCCATCCCTGGCTCTCCAGAGATCATCGGTCAATGCGACCAGAGCAGTTTCTGTGCTGTAACCGGGTCTGAAGCCGGACTGGAAAGGGTCAAGGTAACTAGCTTCATCCAAGGACCGTTGAAGCTGGAAGGCCACCACCTTCTCAACAACCTTCCCAACAAAGGGGAGGTTGGAGACTGGACGGTAATTGTTGAGAATATAATGTTTGAACTTTGATAGAATCTTTGGAAGAGGATTGACCAAATTCTGGGAGGGATCCATGAGCACTTTGGGCAGCGACAGTTTCAGGTTGTAGCTACTTGCATTTAATCAAAGGATGAATTTCTTTGCTAAAGGAGTCTCACAATGTCTTTGATGCACTCTTTATTCTACTTGCTGGGGAGGGGAGAAGTTGGTAGGCCTATGTCATAATCCTTTGACTGCTCCATACATTCAGGTGTTGCCTTTGTTGGTCAGCCTCAGATGACTCCTGGGTTTATACTTCCTGAGTCTGACATTGCAGAGGTTCTGCTAGGGGCTTCTCTTAAATTTTCAGAGTCATGGCCCATGGAGAAAAGAGGAGAGGAGGAGAGGGGAGAGGATAAGGGAGGGGAAGGGAGAAGAGGGGAGAGGAGAGGAAAGGAGGGGATGTGAGACGAGAGGAGAGGGGTGGGGTGGAGAGAGGAAAGGGGGAGAAGGTAAGGAGAGGAAAGGAATCATGAGTTGGGGTTGAGCCAAACTTCCTTCTTCATCTTATTGGAAGATGTTCCTCTTTCTGATAATAAACAAATGAGGAATGCATGTTGACGTCCTCACTCCACATCCAACTCAGGTTCAAGGGCCACTCCACCTAACATTTTTTTCTCCATGGCAAAACTACTCTTTATCCATTTCAATTAGTATAAGCTACATTAAGTTATCTTTCACATGTACTTAATTCCACTATAAGCTGCATCTCATCAGTGCCGTAAATCATTGTCAAAAGAGTGGGCTCCAATTTTGAAGAGATTCAGCAGTGAAAAAGTAAAATGGGGCAACTGCCTTTGTTCCTTGAATCCTTTCTTCTTCTTCCCTTCTTCTCTCTCAACAAATTCATTGATAAGTTGGTGACAGTAAAAAAGAAAAAAATGATCTTCTAGCTGGAGGGAAATGAAGAAACATTTTCATTCCATCTACACACAGTCATTAATACCAAGAACAAGTTTATCCAAACAATGCATTTTATTGAAGTACATGTTAAAGAGAGACCCTATTCTTGCTCTTTTTCAGAGGCAGACAAATGTTCCAAATGTCCAGATGATCAACATCCAGATACAAATCGAGTTCACTGTATTCCCAAGATGAAAAGCTTTCTTTCTTTTAAGGAAAATCTGGGGATCATCCTGATTGCCATTGCCTTGTTCCTCTCTTTAACCACAGGCTTTGGCTTGAGGATCTTCATTAAATTCATGGAAACACCAATTGTCAAAGCCAACAACCGAGATCTCTCCTACATCCTCCTGGTCTCCCTCCTGCTTTCCATTTTGACCTCCTTCCTATTCATTGGCCGGCCCAGGAGAGTGACCTGCATCCTCAGACAAACAGCCTTCAGCATTATATTCTCAATTGCCATTTCTTCAATCTTGGCCAAAACAATCACAGTGGTGTTGGCCTTCTTGGCCACAAAACCAGGGAATAAAGTGCAAAGATGGCTGGGGAAGACCTTGGCCAACTCCATTGTCCTTTCTTGTTCTGGCCTTCAGGTTGTCATTTGCACCATCTGGTTGGGTACTTTCCCCCCATTCCCTGACTCTGACATGCTCTCCCAACCTAAAGAGATCATCCTACAATGCAATGAAGGTTCTGTCACCATGTTTTATCTTGCCCTTGGTTACATGGGCTTCCTGTCTGCCATCTGCTTCACTGTGGCTTTCCTGGCCAAGAATCTCCCTGGTGCCTTCAATGAAGCCAAGCTGATCTCCTTCAGCATGCTGATCTTCTGCAGTGTCTGGGTGTCCTTTGTACCAGCCTACCTGAGCACCAAGGGCAAGTACATGGTGGCTGTTCAGATCTTCTCCATTTTGGCCTCCAGTGCTGGCTTGCTGGGCTGCATCTTCATCCCTAAATGCTACATTATTATTTTTAGGCCAGATCTGAATACCAAAGAACATTTGATGTCAAAATAAAATTAAAAAATGACTTTTAGAAATATTTTATTTTTCAAAAGTGTCAATTTAATAGCTTTGAATAGCAGGTTTTGAAAATTTAATATTTATTTATTATTTTTCTATTTGTCTGTTTGTTAAACCTGAATGCTGTCAATCTTGCGATGGCTGTAGGCAGCTTACAAGCAAGAAAAAAGAAGGAAGATTAAAACAATAAATAGTACCACTAAAAGTGGTTTAAAATTGACAAAGATAAGAAGGAAGAGAGTAAGATGCCCATGGGAAAGAGGTATTCCTTTTGTTCCTAAAGCTTCTCCTATTTATATTCCTCTATATTCCTAAAGAAAGCAAGAACAATAAACAAAGTCTCGAGAAGAGAGCTGACATCACGATGGCACAACGTGCAATCTTGGTACTCTGAGATTTCTGCCTCTGGATGGTCCATTTGAAAGATCCAGGAATAGTCTTTTTTCCCAGCGACAGAAATGCAGCTAATGAAACTACTGAAGTTGGGACAGTTCTGGAACGGGAAGAAAGCGGAATGGGAAAGTGTGTCGAATTGGTGCGGAAATTTTATTATTAGAGGAAGAGACTACCCAAGGAAAAAAAAGGAATTTAAGATTGAAGACAAAAGACTGTAGGCGGCGAGATTGATCTACATTGAACTTAGTGTGTTATCCAGATTCTAATTTCTTTTTTTTTCTATGGATGGAACTTTTGCAGGGGCTCCCTATTTTTTAAACTGAATGGATTAACTCTTTCTTCTTCTTTTTTCACTTTTGCATATACCTATGGATTAAAATTCTCCTTTTTATATAATGCTTGATTTAATTGATTGGATCATTTTCATCTCCATTTAAGGGTTTTTTCTTTCTTTCGTAAGCTTGGAATATAAAGAAGGAAATAAGAAGGATTATAAAGAGGGTTGTAACAACGGGAGGAAAAGCAGTTATACTGCCACCTGGAAGCTGGATATATTGTTTTTTCTTCTTTCTCTGATCACTTGAGATTCAAGGTTCTTTCAGCTTGTTTACTGACAGTGATAGTAAGAAGAGCACAAGTTGTTTGTACAGGTGCCTTTTGGAAGTTCTATCACTAGCTATTGGAGGGAAGACAACATTTTGACTTGAAAGATAATTGTTAGGAATGTAATCTAACAGCTGGGTTGGCAATATATAAACCATGATTGTAATACTGTATCTTTAGTTACTGCTGTAAATGTGACTGGTTGCTGTTTCCTCAAGTGGCCATAAGATGGAGCCAGACTGATTGTTGGATGATGGATGTAGATGTGTCGTGTATTGCTCAGTGTGAATTACTGTGAGTTTTGTAACTGTTAGCGACTTTTGTGTATTGAACTGTTTATATGATTTTGGACTGTGTTTGTTGGATCACCCTTTAACTGCGAACGTTGATGACTGACTGTCTTAACCATGTATGAATTGGACTCTGCATACCTCTACTTTCATAGAAGTACAACACTATCTGTTTTAAAATTCAGTGTCTCCGTATGCTGGTTTATGTGTTCTTCTACACCACTCTCACTACACTTCTCTGCACACACTCATTCTCCTAACAGGGAGCTTACCTAACAATAATAAATGAACCTGTTTGAAGTTTATTAAAATAACCTTGAACTCTATATTGGCAGTATCTGCAAAATTGAAAGAATGGCCCAGCAGGAAAAAGAAAAACTGTATCATTGCAAATGATCATGTTTGAAATTCAAAATCTATTAGTTGTGACAGAGATAATTGAAAAGAGATTGGAGAATATGGAATACAAAACACAGCCCCATGCCAGTTGAAATATTAAACAAGATAATAATGAAAGATTTGAATTCAATAAAAAACATGTGTATCATTATCTTTAGAATTATATAACATCAAATATAAATATGATGAATATTATCTTATTTGTGTTAAAATTTCATTTTTTTCACAATGAATATGATTACAATACTTCATTTGTAGTAAAAGGAGTGTTATTTAGAATATGAAGATTTCTAGAGTCTCAACACCTTTTTTTTTACACCGTGGTGATCAATTACTAGATGCAATATTCCAAGTATCACCTTACCAAGGCATTGTGAAGTGATATTAACAATTCAAGTGATCTTGATTCTATCCCTCTATTAATGCAGTATATAATTTTGTTGGCTTTTTTGGCAGCTTCGGCATACTGTTGGATCATATCTAAGTGGTTGTCCATTGAGGACTCCAAGTTCCCTCTCACAGTTACTACTATTGAGGAAGTTACCACATATACTGTACCTGTAAATTTGGTTTTTGTTGCCTAAATATAGACCCTTACTTTTTTCACCATAAAATTTCATTTTATTAGATAGGGCCCAATTTTCAAGTCTGTCAAGTTCCTTCTTTATCTTAAGTCTATCTTCTGGAGTTCTGGAGCTACTCCTGCCAGCTTGGTGTCATCTGCAAATTTGATGAGTACCCCTTCTGGGCCTGAAAGAGAGCCCTGGGGTACCTCACTGCATAATTCACTCCATGTAGATGCACTTCCATTGAGGACTGCACATTGAGTGTGATTGATCAACCAGTTATGAATCCAACTGGTGGTGATGCTATCTAACCCAGATTTTTCTATTTTATCAAGTAATGGGTTGTGGTCTACTTTGTCAAATGCCTTGCTGAAATCTAAGTAAATTATATCCACAGCATTCCTCTAGTCCACTAATCTGTCACCTTGTCAAAGAATGCAATAAGATTTGTCTGGCATTATCTGTTTTTGACAAACGCATTTTGGTTTTTGGTTATAACTTTATTTGCCTCTAAGTTTTTGCTGATTCATTGCTTGTTTATCTTTTTCATAATCTCCCAAAGTACTGAGGTCAGGTGGATAGGTCTGTTTTTCTGGATCTATTTTCCCCCTTTTTTTGAAGAAAGAGAAAGGAAAAATGAAATTTTGGGGAAAGCAGCCATTTGTCCAAAGACTTTAAAAGCTAGAGAAAAAAGGGAATGTGCAAGGGTCTCTGGGAAAAACAATTATGATCCCAGTTAATGGAGTTGCTTTGAGTGGCGTAGTAGATGCTGGCAGTAGATTAACATTGGCACAGCAACATTTCGTTTAAAATGGCAGCACACATCTTTTACAAGTATGTTTGGGCAGAATGAAGTGGTCGCATTGGTCACAGCCAAATTAGAAGCACCGGAATAAGAACAGATACTGGAATGAGGAGTTATCCCTAACTTAAAATGTAACCAAATAATTTGAATAGAATTTGCCCTTTCTGAAAGTTGGACTCAGAGGAAAGGATTCAGGAAGGAGGCTAAGATCCTGGGAGAAACTAAAAGGGCCCAGTTTAAAGTAAAGACAAAGATGGAGCAAGGCAGGAAAGGAAGGAACCTGGGATTCTTCCAAGCTTTTCTGATTTAATAGAAAACCCAAGATTTACTAGTAAGGAGAAAGCTTTGCTGAAAAGAACCGATGACAAATTGAAACAGAGAAGAAGAAACAAATCAAATATTAGCTATAGAATATTTGGAGCAGTTGGATTGAAATACACAGGAGGCAAAGAACTCAACTTTCTTCCATGTAGATTCAGGACAAGGAAGCCCAGTTGCCTTTTGGAAAAGCACTTTGGGGACAACCATGACCTGGAGGATGGAGAATCTTCAATGACATCCAGGACAGAAGCAATTCAAGTACAAGTGGTTACAATCGTAATGTGGAAAGTCAAATATTTAAAATAAAAAAAAATACTAACATCATTATTACTATTTTTAACTCTAGATTTTTGCTTATATAAGTACTATGAGAGGTTAATGGAATAAGAAGTCATGACCATTGTGCATTTTGCCACATAAGGGTTTTTCTGGTATTAAATGAAGAAACTCCAGAGGATGGTAGAGGACAGGAAGGCCTGGAGGAACATTGTTCATTGGGGCATGATGGGTTGCACACAACTTCGCAACTAACAACAACAACAAAACTAAAGAAATGAGGACAAGAGGATACATTTTGTGTGAATTTTGTATTTTGCTAGTAGAAACCACTAAGAAAAAATCAGTCAGGACAACATCAGTTACAATTTTATATTTAGTTGAATTTATATTTAGAAAAGAAAATGCAAGATATATTTTAAAAACAGCACTATATAATAAAATGAGATACAAATATTTAAAGTTATTAGGTGTCATATCACATCTCTTACATTGGAGATATTGCCACTGTTGCGAAGACAAAATTCTATGTGAAATCAGGTGAAACACATAGGATAGTGATTTCTTAATAATTGGTGGAAAATCCACAGCCTCCAACCAAATACTAAACCTCAACTACTCCTGTACATCAGATGCCAATCATGTATTGAGAATTGGGAAAAAAAATAAAACTTGCTCATTGCTCTCAAGAGATAAGCACAACTGAATATGTTCTCGTTGTGGAAAAGCTGACAGGAATCAATCAAAAATGGGTACTTTTTGCTATTTGATAGAAAAATAGCAAAACAAAACAAAGAGAATCTATTTGAACAAATCATTAAAATATTTTACATCTCAAATTAGGCTGAAACTTAAAGGTGTTGGGTTTTTTTTCCTCCCTCTATCTTCTTAGAGAGGGAATGAAAATTCCTGTCTCAGAATCGGGTAATCTGAGGAGCCCTGTCAATCATTTCTCAGCCTAAGAAAGGCAGCAACTTCTCTGCAAACAGGGAATGTTTCTGGATTCAATAACTATCAGATCCCTGTATCTGCCATTCTTCAGAGAAAGGGGGAGAGGAATTATAACTTGCTACATTTTACATGCTATTTGCCTTCCCATGTATTTTCTGTCTTGCATTGCATTCTTGTGTAGCCTTTCACCTGACTTATAACCGTTAGCTGAAGCCTCCACTGCCCAGCTATTTCTCACTTCTCGGGAAATGTACAGGGGAGAAGGTGGGGCATGTGGACAGCAGAACCAAAAGTTCTCTTATCTCTTTCTCAGAGTGGCTGGTACAATAACATCGGAGTGGCTGAATCCACACTAGACTGCTGGGAGGGGTCTTTAATTCCTTTATTCTTAATTGTATGGCCTGCGGAAACTCAGAGCCTGCTTTTCATCTGCCCTGCTATCACCCCTTTTCAAATAAAAGTCTCCTTTTGAAAAGCCAAGTTTCAAGAGTCTTATCTTTCTTGAATAAGGGGGAGAGGCCTGGCCTAACACTAACTATGTTTTAAGCCTGCCCCAATCTTAATGGATTCTAAATGGGGAACAGCAAGGCAAACCAATAAATGTCAAACTCAATGTAAATCATATTCATTTTATTTTCATTATTTAATTTTTACTGCTCAGAAAACATGCCTAAATATAATCCTGCATGTTTCCATTTTAGTGTTTGAAGCTGTAAGGTGAAAAGAGAATATTGAATTGCAAATAAAGTACAAGGAAAACATTAAGCATAATTCTCAGGAACGAGAAACCAAAGCCAAAAGTCATTGTAAAAGAGTAATATAATTTCAAGTCTATTTTTGTTGGGGGGGGGGAATCATTTTGGAAGAGAATTGTTCAGCCTTTATTGCTGTTTTATCACAATCCCCCAAACCTAACATGGAGTTCCCTGAAATCAGGATCTGAGTGGGTGTGGCAAGAAGTCAAGCCACATCACACATCGCACAGTGGACACCATATAATTGGTGATTGATAGCCCACTCTCTATTTAATAAACTAAGAAAGTTCAAAATAAAAAGGATCTTAGTTTACATATGAACATGGATTTTCTGTGTGTTGAACTATCTTCCTCCAGCATCACTTCCTGAAAAAGTCCTAACAGGAAGGACACCTCAGGGAGTGTACTTATTACTTTTCATTAACATTTTTTTTCCTCTGGCTCTTCCTCCTCATATGTACAGGAGTCCTAACTGAACATGCAAACCACTTGGTAGTGTCTTTTTTGGGGTGGTGGATTGGTGGTGGGGGAGGTTACCCAATGCCTCACTCCCCAGGGAGTGTACTTGTTACTTTTCATTAACATGTTTTTTTTCCCTCTAGTTCTTCCTCCTCATGTGGCATCCTGGAAGAAGTTCAGAAGCCCCAAAGCACAAAATGCCCCTCAATGTGATCGTCCCCATCTGGGTCTGTGAGACTTCTTCTGCTACATCTCCAGCGACAGCCTTTGATGTAAACATGAGATTGAAGCAACTTGAAAGGTATTTTGCATCAGAAAAAGATAAAGGCTTTGGGTCACACTCTTTGTGGCACAACTTTTGGGACAGGGCAGTGGTCCTGCTCTTGAATGTACCGTTCTCCCCTTTCCAGATGATGCTTGGTTTGTCTCTATCTGAATCAGGAAAGCCACTGGTATTTCCACCTTGTTAAAGTGCTTTGAATTCTTCTTTTTAGTTCTTATTAACAAATGGGAAGTGGGTTAATTCAACGCCATAAATTATGGATCTCCTGTTTCTATTTCTGATGCTGCTGGTGCCTGTATCTGGAAAGCTAAGAATGAAGTGCCAGCTGATTTTGGAACACCGTAAGGGAAAGGAACTGTGGAACTATTTCAAACCAGGAGACCATCTTATTAACATTGTCACCACGGCAGCAATAATATCGCATACAATATTGCCTTTCAACAAGACTCCTTATGATCATTTTGACTTGTAAGTCATTCAAGGTGATGGAGTTGCATTCCCTCCTTTTGCAATTCTAACACTCTCCTTTCCTTATTAATCACTTACTCCTATCTTGCAAAATATGTCTAATTTATTAAATAATTTGATGATGATGATGATGATGATGATGATGATGATATACTTATGACAAATAAATCCTGCTCAGCCTTTCAACACTCACAAAAATGAAATAGTGATGGGTGAAGATAGACTTTTGTTTTGAATCAGTATTGCCATAAGAACACAATGGGGCAATGTAGAAAAAGAGAAATATTTAAAACCTTTGCTGTTAATGTTAATGATGATAACTTGAACAGGTTTTTTTTTTACAGTAACTTAGTTACAACTTACAATAAGAGGAGAATTTTACACTTCATTATCGCCATTCATGGGATCAACGAGAATCCACAGCTCCTGTACAATCTCACACTGGGCTACAATATCCATGACAACTATTTGAGTACTCTTGGCACTTCAGCTGCCTTGCTTGACATGCTCTCTGTTGGAGAAGCCAATGTTCCCAACTACAGCTGTGGTAGGAATGACAACATTTTGGGTCTCCTTGATGCAACTTTTAGGGATAGTTCCATCCAAATGTCAACATTACTAGCCACCTACAAAGTCCCACAGGTTTGTGTGTGTGCTTTGTCTGTCTGATAGAGGGTGGTGATGGGTGAGTGATTGATCTAATGATTTCTTCTGTGTAGAATTCAAGAGTGGCTTTTCTCCATGGCCATTGTAGAGTCATGGCTTGGGATTGGGATTCACAATGATTAAAGGAGACACATCCTCTCACGATATCATCTCTGTTACTTTGATGGCTTCTGCAACACAGTTGTAAAGGTGTTGAGAGGGTCAGTGTCCAATCAAATTGTGTTAAAAATGTGTGGGTGTGATGAAAATATAGTTATATTTTCTGAATGTGATTTTATCTAAAATAATTATATTTTCAGTGGTGAAATATAAGATATAAATATAAGATTTATAAAAAGAACCCCAATAGATTATTGTATCTATAGTCAACAAAAAAAAAACACTCATGGCTACAGAGTGATCATTTATTAAATAAATTTCCAAGCTTATTAGCCGGCATGTCAAATAAAATTTATCATAAAAGTCTTGAAGAGCAATAGAGCCTCTGGAGAGGATTTCCCACTGGCTGAACTACTCAAGAAACATCCTTAATGGTGGGCTATTGGCAAATTTATTCCCACTTATAAATAATACCTGAAATATCAAGTTGGTTAAAGTTAGCAAAAGTAGTTCTAATACATAAACATTGAAAGAGGCACCTACACATTGCAAGCCCATGAATCTAATCGTTATTGTGACTAAAATAAATGCTAGTTTTCTTTCAAACAGGGCTGAGTGTGGATAGATGGAAATTATTGCAGAAGGCTTTAGGCAGAGTGAAACCACGACTGATTAGTGTTTAATTTGAACCATCAATTTTTTTAAAAAATATGTTAGGTGGAACAACAGTTTGCTATCCTTATGCTTCTCAGTGCACCATCTGACATCTTAGGAAGGATCCTGAACTACAGGCGCCTAAAGTGCTAAATGCATATTATAACACCTTGTAATATGCTGATGATATGATACGATATTATTATCCTAGCGCTTAAACTGTAAACAAAATCATAGTTCTCCAGCTTCCTTAGCCCCAACTATTAAACTCTAAAAGCCAAAGTTACTCCCCTTGCTCTTATGTGGAACTGACCTTTGGGTAAACAGATATCATATGGGAACAAACAAAACCACAGCATCTTGGAAATATCTTCTGTGCTGGATAAAAGGACTTCAGCTACTGTCCTCAGAGCTAAGCAGAGAATTTATACAGTTTGTTTGTTGTCTATCATAAATAGTCTGAATAATATTATTCAGCATTATATAAGAGCCACGGTGGCGCAGTGGTTAGAGTTCAGTAGAGCAGGCCACTTCTGTTGATCACCGGCTGCCAGCAGTTTGGCAGATTGAATCTCACCAGGCTCAAGGTTCTCTCAGCCTTCCATCTTTCTGAGGTTGGTAAAATGAGAACCCAGATTGTTGGGGGCCATAGGCTGATCCTGTAAACTGCTTAGAGAGGGCTGTAAAGCACTGTGAAGCAATATATAAGTCTAAGTGCTATTGCTATAATATTCAATCATGTTAAATTATGTATTTTGTATTCTTTATCTTAATATTACCTAATGGCTAACAAGAATACACTATTCTAATAAGTTCACAAGAACCAAATTGAATTTATTAAAAGCCAATATGTTGGACTTCATAGAAGCCTAAAAATAACACAGCATTCTTAATTGCTTTTTCAGATCAGTTATGGAATTGTTTCAGAATCTCTGAGTGATAAAAGTCAATTTCCCTTTTTCCATCCAATGTTCCCCAGAGAAGGGATTCAGTACCCAGTAATTGTCCAAGTCCTCCTCCATTTTAGATGGACCTTGATTGGTCTTTTTGCTTCAAACACAGAAAAGGGAGAGAATTTCATGAGGACTTTTACTCTCCAGCTTGTCAAGAAAGGGATATGTGTTGTTATATCACAACAATTGTCAATGACGACCTCTACAGCATCCCTCAGGGAAGCCATCTCTAAGTGGAAAGAAGTCAATGTGTTTGTTCATTCTGCAGAATATGATCCTTTGCCGGCCCTAATTCTTCCATTCCATTTAACTCTTAAAGATTTGCCAGGATACATTGAAGGGAAAATCTGGATCATCACAATGTTGGGGAAATTTATAGCGGGACGGAGCACAATTTACCGATACATCCATAGTATTTGGTACTTTGATTTTCAGAGAAGAAAAAGGCCAAAAGAAGATGCCTATGAATCCAATATCTTTACAAAATACCAATTTTCAGTTCGGTCTTTTCGCTGCTCTTTTTCAAAGCATATCTATTCAGTCAGAGGCCGCAGAAGATGCATTCAGATAACACCACTGGTGCCCCATGAAAAAAGAAAAAGGATACAGATTCCCAAAGAAACCCTTATTTACGAAGTAGTTGAAACTCTGGCTCATGTCTTGAATGCTGCGTATTCCTCCAGATCCAGGAGGAGATGGAAGGAGAGTGAAAAGCTCCAGTCATGGGAGGTATGGAGGCCCCAGAAGGATCCATAAAACTAAGTTCCTTTGGAGAAGACATCCCAAGGAGAATGAGGGGAAGCATCTCAACCTCTTATGCTACAAAAAGCCAATAGTCCCAAAGGTGCTTTTTCAAGAGGCAATTGAACTTTTTTTTCCTTGAAGACATTTTGCTTCTCACCCAAGAAGCTTCTTCAGTTCTGATTGAAGATCCTTCTAACCAGTTGTCCTCTCAGTCCAGAATGGGGACTTTGCTATCTTCAAAAGGGTGGCCTTTGTCTTTCAAATGCAGATGGGCTGCTGATTTTTTTGCTGATAGGTTTGTTCTCCTATGTTGTGCCACGAGTTTGTGAAGTGATTGTTTATTTATCCAATGCATAGATCTGCATGTCTTACTGCATTCTACTGCATAGACCTCAATGACTCACACAGGGAGCACTTATGGCTACATGAGTACAAGGAATATAAATCCTTCCTTTCTCCACCATTCAATCAGAACTGAAGAAGCTTCTTGGATGAGAAGTAAAACATCTTTAAGGAAAATGCGCTCTACATGGGGCTGCCCTTGAAGAGTATTCGAAGACTGCAGTTGGTCCAGAATGCAGCCGCGCGAGCGATATTGGGTGTACCTAGATACACCCATGTTACACCTATCCTCTGCGAGCTGCACTGGCTCCCCATTGGTCTCCAGACGCGCTTCAAGGTGCTAGTCGTTACTTTTAAAGCCCTACATGATTTAGGACCTGGCTACCTGAGAGACAGCCTCCTGCCATTTACCTCCCAGCGACCAATAAAATCACACAGATTGCGCCTCCTCCGGGTGCTGTTGGCCAGTCAATGTCGGTTGGCGGCTCCCCGGGGGAGGGCCTTCTCTGTAGCTGCTCCGGCCCTATGGAACGATCTCCCCATTGAGATCCGGATCCTTACTACTCTTCCGGCCTTCCGTAGAGCTGCTAAGATCTGGCTGTTCCGGCAGGCCTGGGGCTGTTGATTGTATCCAGCCCCACTCTAACAGTATGCATGGTGTGAAATTTTAACCATTGTATTCTTATTTTTTAACTTTTCTATTTATATGGTTTTTTGTCTTGTCTGTAAGCCGCCCAGAGTCCCTGTGAGAGTGGGCGGCATACAAATGTCAATAAATTCAATTCAATTCAATTCATTTCAAAAACAAAGGAAGCCCAGTTGCCTCTTGAAAAAGCACCTTTGGGACAACCATGACCTGGATGATTAAGTGTTGCATTTAGGGTTCCCGAGGCTGAAGATGAAAGGAATGTCCACTCACGGATAGCTGAATCAACCAAAGTTTATTGAGCATCCAGAATTAACATGAGAATCCACAGCAAACTTATTAATCATGAAACATCATTCTTATAGTGTTTTCAGCTTCTTAGAGCTCTACGTATTATCTCATTATTGGCTAACAAGTCTCCAAGGCACAATAATTGGTTAGTCCTTACATCATTGGTATTCGTGAGAATGTTCACGTTGTAATAGCTAAGTAAATCAAGTATTATCAAATGAGTGAATAAAATGTTGCAGGTTATTACTTTGTATCATCCCGTGTCCTCGAACATCCCTGGGAACACTGCAAGAGCAAAGAATAGCTGACAGGCAAATATTTTCTGCAGATTGCTGCAGTTTCTACTTACACGTGTAACCTCAGTTCTAAGGACCATCCAGATGATTCACTGTAAAAACCCTACAATTAAGAATGTCCATAGTCAAAAAGCTAACAGGACTGGCCAACCTAATTGCTTGGGAGATATTTTTTCCAATAGCTGATACTGTTGCAGAAAATGACAGGCTTTAGACTTCTCAGGATACAGGAAAAGTTTATTTGGCAGCCAGGTTCAGAAAGCTAGCCCATGGCTAGCATTGCAAGTTCTGAACCACCTTCATTATCAAAGCACACGTTCTTATACATTCTCAAAGGCAGCATAACACGGAAACACTTAACTCTTTTCTTAGTGGCTACCTTGAGGAGAAAGCCTTATAAGGAGATGGGAACTTACTTCTCTTTTTGTTATAGGTACTGAGTATGTGTCTCTAAGTGAACTTTCGCTGAGCCTTGTGATTTGGACTTTTGACATAGAGATGTTGGCTGGAACATCTTGGGTTAGAGAATAATGACATTTCTTTGAAGCAAGCTTCTAACTATCCTTTTTATGCCATGTCTTCATTCTATATTTTTAATCCATATTTTATTCAAATTTAATACCATGGCATATGAAAAACTGCTAATTGAAAATTTGATAAATGGAATATTTATTGGTGATTAATAGCATAGAATTTGAAATTCATACATTTGAAGGAGAGCCTGCAACCATCTAAGGGGCAGATTTATCACATGCAGGCCACAACCACCTTGGCTCTACAAAGGCAAAAAATGTCACCATATGTCATTATACGACACGTGATGAGAATGAGTTTGACACCCATGCTTTAATGAGAAGAATTCCTCCCAGATTCTTCTTATTGTCAATTCCAAAATGGCTAAAATGATATTATTTTTCCACTGGATTTTACCTATGCACCTCTCCTTATAGGAAATGGTGAATATTTACTTTTTCTGGAAGATTGGTATTTTTAAACAGGGTCAAAATAGCTTGTCTAGGCCTTCATACAAATCTTAAATGACAAATTTATGAATTATCGACTCTTCTGCCTCTATTAATGAAAATAAGGTAGAATAGATTGCCAAAAAATTCAAGCAAGTTTTCATCCCATCCTACCATCACTTAAATAGGTTAATGATCACATCAGGAAGTGATTTGTTAATACTTTTGAAGAAATCAAGTTACATCACCAGCATTCCTGCAATCTTTTAAGGAAGTATAATGATATGTGAGAATGACTTTTGGGGGGGCTGAAGGAGAGATTCTGCCTATGGAATTAATAGAGGGGGAAAACTTCTAGCTGTATGATAGGCACAAAACAGAACTGAGAAAGGTTCCACCTTGACTTTTCAGGCTGTAAAAGGAATTGGTGGGAGTTTGTGAGATTTGCAATTTTAGCCTTGGAAGAATCGGTTAATATAGTAAAGTAGAATTAACTTATCTGGTTGTGTTTTCCATCTGATCTACTTGGGAGAAAATTAACCTGGCAATTTTTTTCTTGACAAATCCATGCTTTCTGGGAATCACTCTGTTGTTTTGAAAGAGTGAATAAGCTATAGAATATTCCCTATAATTAACAGGTTTTTGTCAATTATTTATTTGGTCAATATACAGTATATATTGGTCAATATAAAATATTATATATTTTCTGGTGTTTTAAAATAAGTGTAACACATGCCCCCCCCCCCTCCCAAGCATATTTGCAAGTTAGAAAATTTCAGAAGTTAACATGTGAAAAGACTTTGTGGGATAAGAAACTAAGATTTCCACTTTTAGGTTTCTGAGATATTTTCATTTCAGTTCCACCCCTTTCTGAAGAAGAATGATTTTTCCAATCTTTCCCATCTGAAACTATATTTTGACCAAAATGGTGATCTACTAGCAGATCTGAAGATCATGAGCTTGTTGATATACCCCAGGAAGCATCCCACTGAACAACAGCTGGGGAGTTTTGAAAGACAGAGACTTATTATCGCCGAAGATGCTCTTTCACAGCTAAAGTTGCTCAACAAGGTAGGAGAAATATTGGCACCTTTTCTCTATTTTCCAAAGCCTTAATTCCTATATTATGTTGACTAAGCCTAGTCAACATACTACAGTATGTTGGTAACAGTAATAGTTTACTAAGGTGGATGAATTTCAACTGAGAATTAAATGTGAAAATTGGCACCTTTGACTGTAGTATTTTTAGGTGGGTTGAGAGTCTTCAGTACACTTGACCACAGTGTTCTTCAGATGTTATACTTTGTAACATGGTTGATTTATGGGATGGTGGTTGACTATACTTTTAAGAAACAGATCATGGTCTTTTTTTGTCCTCTCTTCAATCTGGTATCTCTAATAAAAAGTGTGAAAATCCCTTAGATGCTAGGGATTGTGATTCTGATAGCATTGAACTCACTTCTTTCTTGGCTACATTTAGAAAACAACAAAGCAACTCTGTTGACCAGTGCTTGAGTTCAGGTTAAAACTAAATGTAACTCAGTCAAGACTATTGTGTTTTCTCAAAAATCAGATAGGGACTTATTTTCTTTTGGCCCCCAAAATATGGCCTTGGCCTTATTATTTGGGGGGTATTGTTTTGGGGTTGCTGGCCGGCTCCTCTCTTACTATCAGGCTCCCAAAGAGTCAGGCATAGCCTGAGGGGTGAACGGCTGTGATATGCTGTCGCAGCAGTGCAACAGAGCAGCCATGAGGTGACCAGGCTCAGGAAAAGCCATCTGGCAACCCACCTCTCCAGCCGGGTGGAGCGCCACTCATCGACTTAGTGGTATCCAGAAGGCACCAAGCTGGGGGAGACAGGGGGGAACAGGCACTCGCATGGCTTGGCGCCTTCAGGATAGCACTGGGTCAGTGAGTGGTGCTCTGCTCGGCTAGAGAGAGGGTTGTGCAAACACATGTTCTACCCCCCACTTTTGCACTTCCCAGCCTCACTATGAACAGGGCCAGCTCTCACTGCAGGGCCAGGGCACTGCCACCACCACTGCCACCATTCTAGCACTGAGGATGGCTCCTTCTGTGGCTTCCAAACACCAGAAGTCCACTGCCGAGTTTTCCGGCAATCTGCCCACAACCATAGAGTACATTCCCAGAGTGGCCACTGCCAGAAGACTCTCTGCCCCAGCTGCCGGAAGACTCAGCAGCAGACCTCCAGGGTTTGGAACCTACAGAAGAAGCCATCCTCAGTGCTGGGATGGCAGCACCACCGGTGCTCTCATCCTGCAAGGAGAGCTGGCCACAGGTTGTGGTGAGGCTGGGAGGCATGCAAGTGGGGGGGGGAAGCAAACACTCATGCAATGTCCCTCTCCAGCTGGGCAGAGCACCACTCATTGACCCAGAAGTATCCCGAAGGCGCCAAGCCATGCAAGTGCCTGTTCCTTTGTGGCTCCCATGACTTCATGACATTGGGATACCAATAAGTCAGTGAATGGTGCTCTGCTGGCTGGAGGGGGGGGGGGGTTGCCAGGCAGCTGCTCATGGAGATAGTGTCTCTTAAAGGGAAGGTCCATAGTCTGTTATCTTTTTAAGCCTTGGACCGCCTTCCTAGGAGGTCCTGGTCAGAGTTAACCATGACTCACTTTCATAGAGCAATAGGATTTCTGCTCCTAGGAAGGAGGTCCAAGACACTGAATACGATAATCATAGGTGGCCCAGAAAACTGATTGCACTGAAACATGACTTTGGTCCAAGGAAGAGACTACTTGATGTCTAAAGTAATGAGATAACTTTTGAAAAAAAAATACTCCTTAGATTTTGCCTCTGGATTGTAAGGATGCATGTTAATAAGGAAATGAGGAGTAATCCACTGGTTGGCACTCAGTACTTAAATATTTTCTAAAATCTTCTTAAATCTTTTCCATCCCTTAGATTTGATTAAGTAGAAAGGTACTTTCTTGCAATGTGATATACCAGAAACAAAAGGGAAGAAGTAAAGGTAGAATCTGTCAGTCGTTGTGTTTCTGGAAACTATTAGGAACTGCTTTTAGATTTCATATTTATGTAACTGAAGCTCAGAAACAACTTGGCTAATTCTCATGTTGACCAAATTTCTCAATGGATGATGAGTCGTAACATATTTTTATGTGCCCTGTTTCTCTTCTTAGTCTCTGCCTCAATCCAAATGTGTGGAAAATTGTCATCCTGGATTTGTCAAGAGAGCTCGTGAAGGAGAGCCAGTTTGCTGCTATGACTGTGTTCCTTGTCCAGAAGGGACCATCTCTATTCAGGAAGGTAGGTAACTCTAGAGGGCAGGAGACTGGATTCATCGACAGCACCTTGTCAAGGAGCATGACATACAAGATAGGTTGTTGTTCTTTATTTTCAATCTTTTCTTCCAAAAGGTGAAGAAAATCAAAACATCCTGAAGAATGGGATTGGAAGAGATAGAAGGATATGGTGCATTCACACCTGCTAGAGGCAATCTCTCTCCTATTTGTCAATTTGGAATTATTCTTTCTTTAAAAAAAAAATAGAATAGAATGGAATTGTCAGAGTGCACAGAGTGTAACATGTGAGACAACCCAGAAGCAAATACAGTAAACAGACATTTGTATTTAAATAGGGGTGTAACAGAAAGGATCCTACTGCACTAAAATTCTGGAGATTGGTTCTTTTCCTGTATATGTATATGTGTATGTATGTATGTATGTGTATGTGTATGTGTGTGTATGTGTATGTATGTATGTGTGTGTGTGTGTGTGTGTGTGTATGTATGTATGTATGTATGTATGTATGTATGTATGTATGTATATAGCCTATATATATAGGCTCCCACTTATCATTTGCTATGGCTTTGCTGTCTCTTGGTATCAGCTGGCACCCAAAGAAAGTATTTTTTGAAATTCAAAAGATGAGACTATATAAGAAAGATTTCTTTCTGTTTTCTCAGATACTGAAAAGTGCACCAAGTGCCCAGATGATCAGTATCCAACTGAGAAGCGAGTCCAATGTATCCCCAAAAGAATAATTTTTCTATCCCATGAAGAGCATCTGGGAATTATCCTGGTCACCTTTGCCCTGCTCTTCTTCCTAACAACAGGGTTCATTTTAACCATATTCCTTAAATACTTAGAAACCCCCATTGTCAAAGCCAACAACCGGGACCTCTCCTTCATCCTACTAATCTCTCTCCTGCTTTGCTTTTTGTCCTCCTTTCTCTTCATTGGAAAACCAAGGAAAGCCACCTGTCTTCTCCGACAAACCGTGTTCAGCATTGTTTTCTCAATAGCCGTGTCTTCTGTGTTGGCCAAAACAATCACAGTAGTATTGGCCTTCCTTTCTACGAAACCAGGGGACAGAGTGAAGAGATGGTTGGGGAAGAGCTTGGCTAATTCCATTATCCTTTTTGGTTCTGGTGTCCAAACATTCATCTGTGCCCTATGGTTGGGAGTTTTCCCCCCATTCCCGGAATCTGACCTCTACTCCCAACCTAGAGAGATCATCCTTCAATGCAACGAAGGCTCTGTCACCATGTTTTATATTGTCCTTGGCTATATGTGTTTCCTAGCAACCATCTGTTTTTTGGTGGCTTTCCTAGCCAGGAAACTGCCTGGGGCCTTCAATGAAGCCAAGCTGATCACCTTCAGCATGGTGGTCTTCTGCAGTGTCTGGATCTCCTTTCTGCCCTCCTATCTGAGCACAAAGGGGAAATACATGGTGGCTGTTCAAGTCTTCTCCATCTTGGTCTCCAGTGCTGGACTTCTGGGATGCATCTTCTTCCCCAAATGCTACATTATCCTCCTGAGGCCAGATCTGAACACAAAGGAACATCTAATGATAAAAGTTGGGAAATGATATTAAAATTGTTTCTCAGGTACATTACATTTAATTTTTCATTGTTGTTATTGGGTTTGTATGCTTCCTTTGCATCACTTTGACAATTAAAATTCTTTAAAACTAAAGGAAATAAACTTATGAAATGTGTAAAACTAATGAAATTAAATTCAACATAATTAACAAATGGTAAAATAAATGAATTACCATATTTTTGGAGTATAAGATGCACCTAGTTTTTGGGGAGGAAAACAAGAAAAAAATCTACCTCTGCCTCCCATCAATTTGCCTCCTTGCAAACAGCAAAGAGCCTGTTTCAGGTTCCGTTTCAGTTTAGCCTGATTAGCACAAGGAAAAAAAATCTGCCTCTGCCTTCCAGTAATTTGCCTCCTTGCAGCAAACAGCATGCTTCAGTTTCAATTTCAGCACACATACTTTCAAAATCATTTATTCAGAAGACCATTATTGCAAAAATGGCTCAAAATAAAAAAATCCACTATGTGTAAATTCCGAATTGGCTATCACTGAGAGAAAGGACAACTCAGCCAAATTTTATACATTTGAACAAAATGCTAAGATACAGAGACTTAATTGATAGGGAAATTTAAAAACAATTGAAGAATTGGCAGATCAGAACATGAAAGTTGACTGGCTAACTTATCTCCAAATCAAAACTAAATACAATAAAGATACTAAATTATATGACATCGAAACAGAACCACACAAATTGGATAAAATTATTCAAAGCTCAGATAGTAAGATGATAGGGAGAATATATAAATTCCTCCTGAAGTATAAAATGGAAGAGGAAATTGTGAAAGAAAAAATGATAAAATGGGCGCAGAACTTTGGCTATAATATTGAATTAGACAAATGGGAAAAATGTTGGGGAACAGACTTAAAAATGACACTATCAGTTGCATACAAGGAAAACCAGTACAAAATGTTTTATATATGGCACCTGGACCAACAAGGTTAGCTAAAATCTTAACAAATACCTCCCCAAAATGTTGGAAATGCGAATCAATACACAGAACATATTACCATTTATGGTGGACCTGTGAGGAGGCTAATTTTTTTTGGAAAAGGATCAAAAATTGGCTGAAGGCAATAACAGGGGTTAAAATAGAATGAAAACCTGAAGTTTTTTTTAATTAGGAATAATGTCTGCAAAATACAAAAAAGAAATCCAGTATTTAACACTACATATAATTACAGCAGCAAGGATTGCCTTTGCCCAGTAATGGAAAAATAAATTAATTCCAAGAGAAGATGAAATAATAAGAAAGGTTATGGATTGTGCTGAAATGGACAAACTAACTAAAGAAATCCAGGGAAAAAAAGAATCAGACTTCTACCAGATATGGGATAAATGGTGTAGGTGGATGGAAGAAAGAAACAAGAATCAATGAAGGAATATAACAAAACTCAAAAAATAATAGTTATGAGTAAAATAAGAGGGTTAAGAATGGTGAAATCCAAATGAAATACAATAGAAGGGGAAATAATATAAGATGAGCGTAATTAATTGATAAATTGCTATTAGAAAGAACAGGAAGCTCCTGTTCGTATTGTATTGTATAAATGTGGTGTATGTCTAAGTTGTGTATGTGTGTATTTTACATGTTTGTTAATAAAAAATAAAAAATTAAATAAAAAACCAATGATAAAATAAATGAATTACCATATTTTTCAGAGTATAAGATGCACCTAGCTTTTGGGGAGGAAAACCCAAAAATCTACCTATGCCTCCCATTAATTTGCCTCCTTGCAGCAAACAGCCTGTTTCAGGTTCAGTTTCAGTCTGATATGCACAAGGGAAAAAAAAACCTGCCTCTGCCTTCCAGTAATTTGCCTCCTTGCAGCAAACAACATGCTTCAGTTTCAATTTCAGCACAGCCTGATTAGCACAAGCAGCTGATTTTTTGGGTTGGATCAGCCTCCCGACAATCAGCTGTTTCAGGCTGCAGGGATTGCCTTGCCTATTGCCGCCTTCACATGCTCCATTTTGGGCTTCTGATCCTCACCACCTAGAATGGGTGGGAAATGGGCCATGCAGAGGCCACCTACAGAAAAGACGTGCTTTGAAAAAGAACAGTAAAAAGACTGATCTCCAAAGGGTGACTCAAGAAAGAATGCGGATTAAAAGGCATAATTTATCTACCTTTCCAAAGTTAAATGGAAAGTAATAATTCTGTCCAAAATGGCACCATATTCTATGTAGTGAAGAAAGACATTGACTTGCCTCCACTTAGAGAGGGCATCCCTGAGGAATTCTGTATGCTCAGTTTTGGATAACTGTTGTGCTTTAACAACACAAATTCCACTCTTGACAAGCAAAGGAGTCAAAGTCCTCATGAAATTCTCTCCATTTTCTGTGTCTGAAGCAAAAAGGCCAATCAAGATCCATCTGAAATGGAGGAACACTTGGATGATTCCTATGTAGATGATCCTTTTTTGGGGGGAAAGCTAATGATAAAAGGGCAATTGACTTTTAACATTGAACGAATCTGAAAGTAATTCAAAACTGATCTGAAAAAACAATGAAGAATACAGTGTTATATCTGGGATCAGAGCAATTGATATGCGTAAATGAACCTGCCAGTAGACGATACCACCATAAGAGATATTTTTTGAATAGTAAAGATGGTAGAAAGAGCTTTACTTCTTTTCAAGTCATTTACAATATACAGGTGAAACTCAAAAAATTAGAATACCGTGCAAAAGTTCATTTATTTCAGTAATGCAACTTAAAAGGTGAAACTAATATATGAGATAAGACTCATTACATGCAAAGCAAGATAGTTCAAGCCGTGATTTGTCATAATTGTGATGATTATGACTTACACCTCATCAAAATCCCAAATCCACAATCTCAGAAATGCAAACAATAAAACAAGGATTGTACATAAACAATATAGGACCTCTGAAAAGTATTGGCATTGCCCTGTCAGCTCCAGTGTGCATGCACGCACTGGCCAGCTAATTTTCGGCCTTAATTTTTGACCATTTTTTGCCCTATGGAGGCTGAAGCCGATGGAGGCTGAAAAACCACCCAATGTGCAAACCGGAAGTTCAGGGGTTTTTTTTTTTTTTTTTTTTTGGTGCCCTCTGGAGGCTTCAGTGAAGCTTCCTGAAGCCTCCAAAGGACGAAAAACCAATCAATCGAAGTCCATTCCTGAACTTCTGGTTTGCATGTTGGGCCCTTTTTTGCCCTTTCCAGGCTCATAGATAGCCTCTGGAGCATGGGGAGGGTGAAAAACATATCTAAAGGGCCCACTGGAAGATGGAAAATGGGCCATTTCCAGCCTCTGGAGGGCCTCACGGGGGACAGGAGTGGCCGTTTTCACCCTCCCCAGGCTCCAAGAAAGCCATGTGTCAGTGGTGGGTTGCAGGCAGTACGCCCCTGTATGGGAATACTGGAGCCTGCCTGGAGCACTGGGTACCATTCCGGTATGGTGCTCCAGAGGGCCCACCTGCCTGTGCTCCTTACCTGTCCTTTAAAGTCTACAGCGCTTCCACACACAGGCATGGTGTGTATAGCACCTATGCGACGCTCCGTTGAGCAGCTGGAGTATCATGGAGGCTTGTGGAGGCATTGCTGGAAAGCAAGATGCATGCACGCATTGCGCGTGTGGGCACACGCACTGCACACATTCATGTGGAGGACGCTGGGCCCCGTTGTAACCGTACCGGTTGCAACAGGATCCAGAACCCACCACTGCACTGGGAAGCTGAGGGTATCACACAGGCATGCACAGGGGGCACAGCAAAGGGGATCATTAAATTATGGGGGTGGGCACACAAGAGCACATGTGCTTTTGGCACCCGAGGTGCACCCTCACTGAAATAGAAAACTGGAAAATTTAATAGAAATAATAATGGACATTTATCAGTATGCAGGTCTTCTGTAGTGCATGGAAAACTTTTGTGCCCAGTTACTTAAGCACCAAAGGGAAATATAGGTTAGCTGTGCAGGTCTTTTCTATCTTGTCCTCCAGTGCTGGACTGTTAGGCTGCATCTTCATTCCCAACTGCTACATTATCATTCTGAGGCCAGACCTGAATACAAAGGAGCATCTTATGACCAGAAGAAAAGTTAAAAACATGAGACAGAGGAATTTCAGCTCTCCACATATTGTCAAAGATGGTCTCTAAACATCATCTGGATGAGCAACTTTGTTTTACATAGTTAAAGGTTGGCTAGGTGATAATGTTCCCCATTTTGTAAAATAGAATCTGAAGATGGTCACTCAGCCCTTGGAGCAGTGAACGTGTGTTGTGACCCAGAGTTGGCACGCAAGCAACACATTCTAGGCAGGAGCTTGACAACATTTGTTCAAACATCATCCCCCAAAATCCCCAAAATCCAGACAGTCCTGGTAAATTATCCAAAGTCTCTGTCCAAGTCTTAATCCTACAGTCAAAGAACAAAGCTCAAACACATGCGCCCACACACATTTTGTGCAACTTCCTAGCTGTGAAAGTCCACAAGAGCAGCAGTGCTTCAGGGGCAAACAGGACCTCAAACATGACTACATTCACAATGAGGCAAAGGATCAAACTTAATTCCACACCAGCAAGGCTTCTAGAACAAAGTTCTTCTTGGAGCCACGGAATGTGTTACTATGAAATACAACACTTGCTCCTGACAAAATCCCCTCCTCATGGTGGCTCCTTAAATACCACTCTCCAGATGATCCTTGAAGTAGTTGGTTTGCCCTGCACTGACTTCACTGATTTCCACTGTCATCTGGAGCAGCTGAAGTTTCCAAGTGGTTTTCAAGGGCAGCCCCACATAGAGCAGTCAAGCTCTATAGTGAGCAGAGCATGAATTTTGTTCTGAAGTGTCCTCTAGAAAGAAGATTAGAAGATGGTGAAGTTAAGTTTGGTGTTATCCACACAGAATAGCTTCAAACTCCAAAAGTCTGGGTGACCTTCCTCAATGGTCTTTATGGATAATGAAAAGCATGGGAGACAAACTATTATCTTGCAGGTTCTCATAAGTCTACATTGGTTTCAATGAGCATCCTCGAATTTACTTTTTGGACAGGTCCCAAGGGAAGAATCAGAACTCCTATGCTGAACTATGAACCCCGGGATGTATCTATGTTTTTCACAAACTAATTCCCAGAACACTGTCAATAATTTACTAAGAATGTATTACTATCATTCTTATCTTCCTTTCTAGTATCTATCTCTCCACACTTATGACTATAACCATGTTGCTTCTATCTTTCAATTTATATTGTTTTTATTTGTTTTCCAGTATGATTTGATAGCTTATTAGTAACCTTGACTATAACTAAATGTTGCATCTTTTTATTCTTGGTGAATGTATTTTATTCTCTTATGTACACTAAGATAATATGCACCAAAGATAAATTCCTTGTGTATCCAGTCACACTTGCCCAATAAGGAATTGTATTGTATTGTAATGTCTTGTCTTGTCTTGTATTGTATTGTACTGTACTGTAATGTACTGTACTCTGCTCTGCTCTGCTGTATTCTACTTTGGTGTTCAATGAGCATTCTCCACATTACTTTTTGGAGAGGTCCCAAAGGAAGAATCAGAACTCCTATGCTGAACTATGAGCCCCAGGATGCAACTATGTTTTTCAGAATTTTTTTCTCCAGTCATGTCTCTGCACAGGGAGCCCCAAAATACATTCAGGATCCCCCAGAAGACATGCTTTCTCTGGTTGTAATTACCATCATTCTGGTCTTCTGCTAGTTCTCCTGTAACTGCCTGTGAAGTAAACAGCAGTCTGAAGCAACATGCTAGGTTTTAGCATCAGAAAAGGATATATGCCTGTGGTCATGCTGAGTGCTTTGCACAAGTTTTAGGACAGGAAGGGGTTTTGCTCTTGAATGTTCTTCTGTCCCCTTTATGCACAGCTTGGTTGGCCTCTGAAGCAGGAAACCAAGTGACATTTCCATTTTGTGGTTGTGCTTCAATTTCTTCCGATTGTTTTTAACTTCATTAGAAAAGAGGACAGGGCAAATTCAGCTCTGAGAGAAATGGTCATCCTCTTTCTGCTGCTGCTGCTTCTGCTGGTGCCCCATGCAGTCTCTGGAAAGCTGAGAACCAAATGTCCCTTGACTTTGGAACAGCAGGATGGAATGAAGCCATGGAACCATTACAGATCAGGAGACCATCTCATTAATGGGGTTGTTACTGCAACACAGTCACTGTTTCATCCAGTCCATTTTAACAAGCCTCCTTTTATTCAATTTCAAGTGTAAGTCATTCAGTTCTCCTTCCTTCCTTCCTTCCTTCCTTCCTTCCTTCCTTCCTTTCATCCTTCCTTCCTTCCTTCCTTCCTTCCTTCCTTCTACTCAGGACCTGCCTATTTGTTTAGATGATTTCCATGGCTCTCTTCCAGTTTCCTACTTTGTGCAAGAGATAAAATTATGGATCAAAATTGAATTAGCTTAAAATTGAATTAGCTTGTGAAGTCAAAGAGGAATGCATTCAATCAGTTTGTTTGTTGATGTTACTGTTGGTGATAATGATATGCATATTTGTTTACAGTTCAGGAAAGTTTGAATATTGGAAAATTCTACCCTTCACTTTTGCCAGTCAAGTGGTCAATAAGATTCCTCAGCTGTTACACAATCTTACTCTTGGTTACAACATCCATGACAACAATTTGAACACACTTGTTACTTCAGATGCCTTGCTGAACATGCTCTCTACTGGAGAAGCCAATGTTCCCAACTACAGTTGTGGAAGAAAGGAGAACCCCATGGCTCTTCTTGATGGGACTGACAATGACATCTCCATGCAGATGTCCACTATGGTGGGCACCTACAAAATGCCACAGGTTTGTATGTAGGTTTCTTTATCTGGTGAAGTGAGTGGATAGGTGCGGGGTGGGTGATAGATCCAATGTGATTTTCTCCAAGACATTCAAGGGCTGCTTTTTTGTTATGGCCCCTATAGGTGCATAGCTAGGGCATGGGATCCACAGTGGGGAAGGGACAAGAATCAGAGCAGACATATCTTCTTACAATAGAAGTCCAAATTGCTTAACACTCATGAATGTACAAATGTGAACATGTGAGGAGAGATGCAACATCAGCCAAAAGGTCTCTCTACAAAAGGAAGGAGCAGCAGTGATGAGAAACTAGTATTTTGTCTATGATTTGACCTCCAATAAGTCATATTATACTTGCAAAGGAATCCCAGATTCAAGGAATGTTTCCCAATTGATCTTCCTACTTCAATATGAAAAAAGGGTCTTACTGAATCATATAGAACAATACCATTCATCAATAAGGAGGCAAACATCATTAGACATGTGTTGCCTAACAGATTCTCCACTTTTCTAGCCAAATAAGTTCATGAATGCCAAATTGGATATTTTCAGGCTAACATTGTGGTCTTGATTTGACCCAAAATAAGATACATCATCCTTTCTTTTTTCAGGTCACTTATAAAATTGTTTCAGAGACTCTGAGTGATAAAACTCAATTTCCTTTTTTCTACCGGATGGCCCCCAAAGAAGGAATCCAGTTCCCTGTGATTGTCCAACTGCTCCTCCATTTCAGATGGAGTTTGATCAGTCTCATTGCCTCAGACACAGACAATGCAGAGAATTTCCTGAGGTCTTTGACTCCTCTGCTTGTCAGGAATGGAATTTGTGTTGTTGTGACACAAAGGTTCTCAATGAGTGAAACTACATTATCCTTAACTGGGGACCTTTCTAAGTTGAAACAGGTCAACGTCTTTGTGTACTTTGTAGAAATTGGTTGGCTCATACAAGGACTGGTCACTCTACATGTTATGCTTGAAGACTTACCAGCACCTATTGAAGGGAAAGTCTGCATCACCACGGCCTTGTGGGAAATAGGAAAAATGCATGATATGACTTGGTTACAATACATTCATAGTATTTGGTACTTTGTGATGCAGACAAAAGAAAGGCAAAAACATGATGCCTATGAACACTATTTCTGGGTTAATGCAGATTTCAAAGATAAAACTTTTAACTGTTCTTTTTCAAAACAAGTCTTTTCTATCAAAGGCCAGGCACGATGCACCCAGAAAGCGCCATTGGATATCAAAGCCAAAAGCAGCAGGCGCATGATTCAAAATGACCATCTTGTTTATGGTACTGTTATGACTCTGGCCCATGCCTTGAATGCTGCATATTCTTCCAGATCTTGGAGGAGAAGGAAGGAGGGTGAAGAGAGATTTGGGGCTCCAAGGCTGCAGCCCTGGCAGGTATGGGGATCTATCAAAGTTACAAAAGCTTTAGTGGAGAAATCCAAAGTAGAGTGAGGGGACAATTTCAACGGATTTGTGCTACAAAAAGCCAACAGGTTTTGCCAATCTAATTGCTTGGGAGAGAAAGAGTGCACAGTATGAGAAACATATTTTGATATTATACACTGCTAATTTTAAAAAGGATGTGTCCTGAATGTATGATTTTGTCATAACATCATAGGATTTTACATGTTTATTTATTTTGTTTAGTAAATTTGTTTGTTTGCCACACAATTCACCACAAGGCGACTCTTCATGAATTTGAAGATGTCTTTGAGGCCATGTAGCTCAACCCCTTCTCTCTGCAGGAATCCCAATTAAAAATTCTCTGACTGATGACTCATTGTGATCTTTTCATTAAGGCAATCAGAGAAGGGGAGTGTGAATGTTTAGGGTTCACTGGTCCAGTCCTAACATGTTTTTTTTCCCCTCTTAGGGTGTATTTTCTTCATTTAGCCAGAATTTCATTTTTCAATGTTTGATCATCTGCAATAACAATGAGCTGGTCTTAACCACCCGTGTAACCTTCTGTGTTTCAATTATTGGGAGATTGCTGTTTCCTTTCTTTTCCAACCAAGAGATTGTGATAGTTGGAAAAGATCCTCCCAGACTCCTCCTGCGTTGTGGCTCCCATAGTCCAACATAGCTGTTCTCCTTTTTGATGTCTTTCTTTGAGGCTAAGGAGCAGCTCCTGACATCTCTTCCTTGGCTTTGTTGCCCTTCCTAAACCTTATTCAGTTTGTGTGAAATGTCTTCTCCAAGGGTGGGGTGCCTATATTTTTCTTCTTTTAGCGGAAGAGTTCCACTTGTCTCTCTCTTAAATTTCATTCTGGTTTTTTTAAGCCATTTTTTTTAATGATCAAGGTGTGCAGAGAGCTGTGGTGTTGCAGTGGTTAGAGTGCAGTACTGCAGGCTGCTTCTGCTGATCATTGGTTGCCAGCAGTTTTTGGCAGATCAAATCTCACCAAGCTCAAGGTTGACTCAGCCTTCCATCTTTCTCAGGTGGGTAAAATGAGGACCCAGATTTTTGGGGGCAATAGGCTGACTCTGTAAACCACTTAGAAAGGGCTGTACAATGCTATTGTGTTTTGAATTTTACATCTGGTTCTGAGGAAGATTGAAAATTATTTTCAGACAGTTTTTATCACACCATCCAAGTCCCACAGCTTCCTCATCAGGAAGTCATTAATGTATTGCTGAAATCTAGTTACATCAACAAAGTTCTCAAAATCTATTATTAATTAAAACATCCTAATGTTATTTGGGG
The DNA here is from genome assembly GCF_009769535.1 of Thamnophis elegans. Taxonomy (NCBI): domain Eukaryota; kingdom Metazoa; phylum Chordata; class Lepidosauria; order Squamata; family Natricidae; genus Thamnophis; species Thamnophis elegans. The sequence goes on along the minus strand of NC_045542.1, from coordinate 163,097,502 downwards.
ATGATCTTGGGGAGGAGGGATGTTGCCTACAGAAGGATGGAGGGAAAGTGTTGGGATTCCAAATCTTTTCCTACTGGTTCTATGAGAGAGTGCTTCATGTATGTGTGCAGCCCTCAAAGACAACTCTCGGTGTTAGTGCTGGCGAGCTGGGCTGTTTTTTAGCTTGGCTGCGGCATGGCAATCTGCTGTGTCATGCAAATCAGCTCAGCTAAAAAACAAGGGAATATAGAATAAAGAATGATGGAGGTGGGAGGGTGGGGCCAACCAGAGGTGGTATTTGGTTCTCAACATTTCTGCTAGCAGTTTGATCGAACTGGTCCGAACCAGCTGAATATCACCTCTGATTTTTTTTTGAGGGGGGGGGTGTAGATCTGTAGCTGCATAACAGACAGAGAAATAAATTCAGAAAGGATCTTAACTATCTTTTCGGGCTATAAAAGTGTTGGTGGGAGATTTGTACTTTCAGACTTGAAGATTCTTTTAATATAGTCTTACAAATAAAGTAGAACTGGCTCAGGTGGTAGTGATTCCTTACTTGGTTCACCTAGGAGGAGATTATCCTGGAAACCTTCCACTTGACAAATCTATGCTCTCTGATAGTCACCATTATGTTTTCAAAAAAGCATATGATTAATCTCTTGATATATGTTTGTTTCTTTGATGTATTTATATCAAAACCAATCAAAATAGACCTGGAAGGGACCTTGGAGGTTTTCTAGTCCAACCCCCTGCTCAAGCAGGAAATCCTATCCCATTTCAGACAAATGGCTATCCAGCCTTTTCTTAAAAGCTGTCCTACTGCTTAATTGTTCTCACTGTTAAGCAATTTCTTCTTAATTCTAGGTTATTTCTTTCCTTGATTAGCTTCCATCCATTGTTTCTTATCTTGAATTCTGGTTCTTTGGAAAATAAGTTGGCATCTTTATGGCAGCCCCTCAAATACTGGAATACTGCTATCAATATTTCGTCTTTCTTTTCTCCAGACTGGCCGTACCCAATTCCTGCATCCATTCTTCATACATTTTTGTCTCCAAGCCTTTAATCATCCTGGTTGCTCTTCTCTGCACTTTTACCAACATCTCAACATCTTTTTTGTCATGTGGTGACCAAAATTAGATGCAGTATTCCAGGCGAGGTCTTAATAAGGATTTATAAAGTGGTACTAATGCTTCACATGATTTTGATTCTATGCCTCTGTTTATACAACCAAGAATTATATTAGCTTTTTTGGCTGCCACCGCACACTGCTGGCTCATGTTTAAGTGATCATCCACTAAGACTCCAAATAACCTGTTATTGATTTAGAGTCAGTTTCACCTAATATGTACTTGTTCCTTTGGGGTTTGTGTGTGTGTGTGTGTGTGTGTGTGACCTCCTTTATGGTTCCCTATAAATGATAAATTTTGTAAATTATATTTTCTCAATGATTCACAAATTTTGCTGAACCTTTTTTCAGTACATTGGAAGAAAGTGGCACCACGTGTGCTCTCAATTCACAAGGCTTGCAAGTAAGACAATTGTAGAAGAAATAATCAAATGTGGGGGAAAAAGACCAAGATTTCTGCTTTTAAACTTGCTGGATATTTCTATTCTAGTTCCATCCCTTTCTGGAAAAGAATGAATTTTGCAATCTTTCCAAGGAGAAACTGTACTTGGACCGAAATGGAGATCTAGCAGCAGATCTGAATATCATGAGCTGGGTGGTTCTTCCTGAGGAGGATTTAACTGAAGAGAAAATGGGTGGTTTTGAAAGGAAGAAACTTATTATCAATCAAGATGCTCTCACATGGCTGAAGTTGCTTAACAAGGTATGAGAAACATTTGTGTCTTTTCTCTGTTTTCCGTCACCTTAAGACAAATTTGAAATGGACTAAGCTTAGTCATCTAGGTGGATGACCTTCTCTGATAATTAAATGAGGGGAGTAGAAGCCTTTTTTGTGTTCTTTGATTTTTTGGGAGTTTTAGTAGCATTACCAAGATGCCTGTCAGATCCTAGAGTACACAATACTATTTTAAGCTGATTCAGCATTCTCCACATGGGATGTTGGATGACTTGGGACACAGATCATGGTTCCTTTGTGTCAATCTGGTATCTCCATAATACCTAAGAGAGTCAGGACCTCAAGTGCTGGGGATTTTGGTGCTGCTAACATCAGTTCCACATATTCCTTGTCCTCAAATAGCAAAGGAGAAAGCAATTTTGTTGAACAGTAACTGAGTTTAGATTTGGAATGAATCTGATGAAATTGAATCAAAACTGGAGGTGGCCTGCTTATTCTATTTTAATATATCTAAGTGATAGATACTAGTAAAATATATTTTTCAACATAATTTTATTATGATGCAACATCATACTTTTAGAATCATGGATATGTAATGTTAATATGGCCATGAGAATGTTCACACTAGTTGTCATTTAATATATTACTATTTTTTTAATTCCATCCACCAGACTTTATTAAGTAGAAAAATTCCTTGGTTACAATGTGATCTGTCAGAAGCAAAAGAGAAGAACTACAGGAGGAATCTGCTAATACTTTTATCTGTTAGAAGCATATGGAACTAGTCAGAAATTTTGCTTGCCTCATCTCTTGCCCATCTCATAGTTTGAAAGGATGCAAATGTGTCCCAATACATAGATACCATTTAGGTGGGAAGGTAACCGTATTCTGGGCACCTCTGAGTATAGCCATGCTGTCAGGGGTGGGCTTCAAAAATTGCAGCAACTGGTTCACTGCCCCATTGCTGGGTGGTTTTGGCTATGGTCGGTATGGCCTAGTTGGCCTCCTGCACCACGACAGAGGGCGTTTTTTGCCCTTTCCAGGTTTCTGAGTCTTTCTTTAAGACTCCAGGAAGGCAAAAACTGCTTCTCTCAGACTCGGGAGGCCCTCTGAAGGCTGGAAACAGGCCCATTTCCAAACTTCCAGAACCTCCAGTAGGCCCATTTCCAGTGGTGGGTTTCAATTTTTTTTAGAAACTCTTCTGTAGGTGTGGCCTGATTTGTGGGAGTGTCTTGTCAGCCATGTGACTGAGTGAGAGTGGCTTGGCAGTCATGTGACTGGGTGGGTGTGGCCAACTTGTAAAATGTGGTGAAACTCACTTAAAAATGCTCTTGCTTAGCAACCAAAATGTTGGCTCAGAAACTCTGAGCCAAATTTTAAGCACGCAAGTCTTAAAGCTGTCAAGTTGCAAGACCTTTTCAATCCTAAACCTTTAGAAAAAAAACCCCAGGGGTGGTTCAAACTTGACAGCATTAAGACTTGTGGACTTCAACTCTCAGAATTCCTCCTCTCGCTTTTCATCTTGATTTCGAGTTTCGAGTTTATTGACATTTGTATGCCGCCCACTCCCTTGGGACTCTGGGTGGCTCACAACAAGACAAAAAACATATATAAAAATTAAAATAAGAATACAATTATTAAAATTTCACACCATGCATACTGTTAGCATGGGGCTGGATACTAATCAACAGCCCCAGGCCTGCCGGAACAGCCAGGTCTTGGTAGCTTTACGGAAGGCCGGAAGAGTCCGGATCTCTACGGGAAGATGATAATGTGCAGACGATGGGGGGAGGGAGCTGGAACCGGTTCTAAATGGCACTGTAGACTTGTGGAACATCTTATATAGAAGAGGTTAGAATTGGCAGGAACCCACCCCTGCCCGTTTCCCCATCTTCCCGAGCCTCCATGTGGGCACTTACCTAGCATGATGAATGGGACGCATGGAGAGTCCTGGGAGGAGAGGGGTAAAGTGGGAGAGGCAAGGAGAGGTGGGTGGGGCCATCCAGGAGTGGGATTTGGGGGTTTGCACAGAATCTTTGCTACAAGATCACCCAAACCAGTAGTGCATTCCTACCACTTCGGGCTGGTTCACCTGAATCTGTAGTGGTTTGGCAGCCTGGGTCACTGGAACTGGCAGCAACCCAGGCCTGCTACACCCCAAACCGGTTCTTTGGGTGGTCTCATAGGCAATGCCATCATTGTTTTTTACTTCTGCAGATGCACAGAATAATTTTTATTGTGGTGTGACCATAAGCGAACTGGCACTAGTGACTGCTGGAACACCCCCCACCCTGACCTGAACCCATGCAAACCCCCAGCAGCCTCCCCTGCATGCTGGCCATATGACCACAGAAACATCTTTGAACAACACTAGGTCCCTTAGCCAAAAAATGCCGATGAATATCACCCCCTGGAATCTGAGATGACTGGATAAGGGAAAGATTTACCTTTACCTAGAAAATTCAGTCACCTTTGTGAAACCCAGAGACTACTTATTTAATGGTCTTCTTTTTATATATATTTCCAATGGATGGAGAGTCTTAATGCATTTTCTTTGGTATTTTCTTGTTTTTCTTCTTCTTAGTCTCTTCCTCAGTCCAAATGTGTGGAAAGTTGTCATCCTGGATTTGTCAAGAGGGCTCGAGAAGAAGAGCCAGTTTGCTGCTATGACTGCATTCCTTGTCCAGAGGGGACCATCTCAATTAAGGAAGGTCAGTGACATCAGAAGAAAAGGAACTGGATCCATCCAGAGCATTTCAATTAATGTGCATGCTAAAAGATGCCTCTGAGTTTAACTTTATTTTGTTCTTCATTTTCAACATGCCCATTTTTTCCATAATGGGAGAAATAAAAAGATCTTGAATGTTGAGGTAGGAAGAGATCAAATGACATTATTTCTTGCAGAGGAACAATCTCTTCCACACTTCAGTTTGGAATTATCCTTCCATGTTTATCTTTCTTAGGAACATCTGGATTCTTTTAAACTTGAGAAATGTTTTCTGGTCAATGACCTGTATTCACTTTTATTATGTACTTTCATTCACAGACCAAACCAACTTTAACTAACAGGCCAAAAGATCCATCCATCCATCAATCAATCAATTGATCAGATCATTTTTATTAAGATCATATAGCAAGAAATCCAGAAAGACCTTATTGGGAGGCTCATGGGAGTGGGGGAGATTGGCTGGGTTCAAGGAATAAAAGAATTCTAAACAGAGGACTCAATATAAATTCCATTGAGGGATGAGAGTGTGAGAGATGGGATCTATTTAGAATAGAATAACAGAATTGGAAGTGACCTTGGAGGTCTTCTAGTCCAACTCCCTGCTCAGGCACCCTCTTAACCTTCAAGAGACCTGATTCTTCTCCCAGACATTTGGATATGATGAAGTCAGTGCTTGATGAGAATGTGGTGGACTGCATCACTGAAGGTTGATTCTGGCACCAGTTATTTCTCTTTTGAGTTTTACTTCACTGTTGTTTTTATACTTCTGTATATAGGGGGAGGGCTTGCTGGGTTGTAGGATGCCCTAAATTTGCTAAACATGATCAGCTAGACCAACATTTTAAATAAAAAAGGAAATATATGTGGATTCATTTATTGTGGCTTTTCTATCTCAGTATTAGCTCTCATCAACAGAAGGTGTTTCTTGAAATTTGAAAGGTCAGAATATAACAGAAGCATCACTTTTTCTTTCTCCAGACACAGAAAAATGCACCCATTGTCCACATGATAAATATCCAAATGAGGATCAAGTCCAGTGTATCCCTAAAAGAATAGAGTTTTTGTCTTATGAGGAACATCTGGGAATCTTCCTGGTCTCCTTTGCCCTCTTCTTGTTCCTAACCACAGGCCTTGTTTTAATTGTATTCATCACATACCTAGAAACTCCCATTGTCAAAGCAAACAATCGAGACCTCTCCTACACCCTCCTGGTCTCCCTCCTGCTTTGCTTTTTGTCTGTTTTTCTCTTCATCGGTCAACCAAGAAAAACCACCTGCCTTCTCCAACAAATGGTCTTCAGCATCATCTTCTCAGTTGCCATTTCTTCTCTCTTGGCCAAAACAATCACAGTGGTGTTGGCTTTTCTGGCCACAAAGCCAGGAAATCGAGTGAAGAGATGGTTGGGGAAGAGCTTGGCCAACACCATCATCCTTTCTTGTTCCGCTGTCCAAATTATCATCTGCTCCATCTGGCTTGCAGTTTCTCCCCCTTTCCCTGATTCTGACTTCCACTCTCAGCCTGGAGAGATCATCCTTCAATGCAATGCAGGCTCTGTCACCATGTTTTATGCTGTCCTTGGCTACATGGGTTTCCTAGCTGCCATTTGCTTCACAGTAGCTTTCCTGGCTAGGAATCTCCCTGGGTCCTTCAACGAAGCCAAGCTGATCACTTTCAGCATGCTGATATTCTGCAGTGTCTGGGTGTCTTTTGTCCCAACTTACCTGAGCACCAAAGGAAAATACATGGTGGCTGTGCAGGTCTTTTCCATCTTAGCCTCCAGTGCTGGTCTGATGGGCTGCATTTTCATGCCCAAGTGCTACATTATTATTGTAAGGCCAGACCTGAATACAAAAGAGCAGCTTACTACCAGAATAAATACAAAACATTAGACATACTACCGTTATGATATCAGAATAATTGAAATCTTCCCTATATTTTAAAAAACGATATGAATTATGTCCACTTTGATTGTATGCCAGTCAAGAAAATCAAATGTAGATGTTTCTAAGTGGGAAATGGCTGAATGAACCAAATTCTTGTAACTCCCTTCCCTTTTATCAAAATAAATTTTCTAAAAAGAACTCCATGAAATCATTCAGAGAAATTTGGTGTTCAGCTACTGCCAATGATCCTGGCACATTTTAAGAATTAACTTCAGTAATTATTCACTCTGACAGCAGCTAAAGTACCTTTCAGACCATAATTTTCAGCCAGGCTAAAACCCTTGAGATATTGGAACACTGCTATCATGTCTCCCGTAGTCCTTCTTTTCAGGACGCAAACCAGCCCAAGACCAATTTATATGGAGATTCTCAGTCATCCAGGTTATGGTTGTCTCAAAGGTAGCTTTTCAAAAGGCAATTGGACTACATGTTTTTTCCTAGAGGAAGAAGATATTTTGCTTCTCATATAAGAAGCTTATTCAGTTCTGATTCTAGCTCAAATTCCCTGAGATGATTGAGAAGGATACCATGGCCAAAGTTGTCCAAGGCCACAGATAGGTCATGTAAGGCAGGAATGGATGCACAACCTCCACCCCAATGCTGTTTCTATCCCATATCTGCTCCTGAATTCTTTGCATTCAAAGAACCATTGACCTCCACTGGAACCCATTCACATGATATCACCCTAGGTCAGTTTAATGGATCTAAAGAAGGTTAGGAGTTGGCCATTTCTTTAGATCCATGAACCTAGGAGGTTCATGGAGCTAAAGAAATGGCCAACTCATAGTTCTAATGACCTTATCTGCTTCCTGAGGGCCAAGAGGTTTAAGCTGTTCTCAGATAACCAGGCAAAATGCCTCCCTGGGAATCTCCTCTGTATGTGAAACAAGAGTGGCATCCAATTGCAAGCAAATTTCATAGATTGTCCAACAGATGCTGAACAATGTCTGCCAAATACTCCTGGAAAGATTATCTGAGCCACCTCTACCATTATCTAAGAGCTGAGGTGACACAGTGGTTAGAGTGCAGTACTGCAGGCTACTTCAGCTGACTGCTAGCTGCATTTCGACAGTTTAATTCTCACCTGTTCAAGATTGACTCAGTCTTCCATCCTTCTGAGGTTGCTACAATGAGGACCCAGATTGTTGGGGGGCAATAGGCTGACTCTATAAACTGCTTAGAGAGGGTTGTAAAAGCATTATGAAGCAGTATATAAGTCTAAGTGCTATTGCTATCCAAGACAACTTGTGTCAAATGAAACAGGGTCATCAGACAGCTATCTGAGTAAGCAGAAAGGGTGAAATACTGGATATTGCCTCACTGCCATAAAGTGTGCCTTACCAGTGCCTCTAACCTGTGTTTGAAAGCATTTGTCCTCTGTTGAGCAGTAGCAATGCTCCAACTTCTTATTTAATATTTCATTTCCCTCAACTCCTCCACGATGGATGGAGAGTGATGGGATTTCAAGAAGGGAGATGCAATGACTGCCATCCCAAAAGGCCAGCAACATGTGTTACAAACTAACAAACAAATAAAATATCAGTGGGGCACCTTGACTCATAAGCATTTAAAAATGCACTCAGGTGTAAAGGAGGGAGGGAAGAAGAACAGCTTCAAAAAATAAAACAAGCAATCCAAAAAGAGGTACTTTGAGTCAACACTTCAAAATATTAAATTCCATTCAGATGGAAGCAAATTCTCCAAAGGCAGCTGTCAGAGACAAACAAACAAACAAACAAACAGTGACATAGGATGGAGCACTTTGACTCCGACATCAAAGAGGGAGGTAGGAAGAATGGCTTCAAAAATAACAGGCTAAGCAGCTTCAAAATAAAACAAACTTAATGAGGTATGTTAAGTCAAAAGAGTGAATGATAAAGGTGCACAAGCAGGTCACCCATTTATCCTGAATTTCTCAGAAGAGAAGAAAAAAAATGATTAAAATGAGCAGAAAAACCAAAGCCCCTCTTTAATGACCCAGAAGGAGTTGGGAAGAAAGGGGATACACATAGGCAATCACAGGTCTCCGGATCCCTTCCACTTATCACTCCCTGAGGCATCGCCATCCCCGCCCTCCCTTCTGCCACTCTCGGGCGGCCACCGGGAAGCTTCACGGAACTGAGGCTGCAATAGGGGGAGGGGCTACAAGGCAGAGGGAGGAGCTTATCCACTTATCATTCCCTGGAGCATCTCACGCACACACCATTCATACTACAATCAGACTTTCATGCTTGCTCATGCCAACCAATCATTTTTAGGTCTGTGTGTGTGTGTGTGAGAGAGAGAGATTTTTGGACCATTAGAATAAGAGGCTACAGAAATGGAAAAACAAATTAATCCCAAGTGAAGATGAAATAATAAGAAAAGTTATGGACTGTGCCGAAATGGACAAACTAACAAAAGAAATCCAGGGAAAAGAAGAATCAGAATTCTACCAGATATGGGATAACTGGTATAGTGGATGGAGGAAAGAAACAAAAATCAATGAAGGAATATAAGAAAACGCAAAAAATAATAGTTATGAGTAAAATAAGAGGGTTAAGAATTGTGAAATCCAAATGAAATACAATAGAAGGGGAAATAATATAAGGTGAGCGGTATCAATTGATAAATTGCTATTATAAAGAACAGGAAGTTCCTGTTTGTATTGTATTGTATAAATGTGGTGTATGTCTAAATTTTGTGTGTGTGTGTATTTTACATGTTTGTTAATAAAATCTTTTTAAAAAAAGAATAGGAGGCTACAAAAACAGTGGTTGCAGTATCTACAGTACTAAAGAAGAAGCACCACTAACTATGTACTCATTTACATGGTGCCCCTTCAATCCAATTAGGTAGATTTTGATTTGACTCAACATACCTCAACAAGTAATAACAAACTGTTTAGCCTGTTATTTTTGAAGCTGTTCTTCCTCCCTCCCTCTTTGATGTTGGAGTCAAAGTGCTCCATCCTATGTCACTGTTTGTTTCTTTGTCTCTGACAGCTGCCTTTTGGAGAATTTGCTTCCATCTGAGTGGAATCTGATACTTTGGAGTATTGACTCAAAGTGCCTCTTTTTGGATTGCTTGTTTTATTTTTTGAAGCTGTTCTTCTTCCCTCCCTCCTTTACACCTGAGTGCATTTTTAAATGCTTATGATGCCCCACTGATAATTTGTTGGTTTGTTTGTTTGCAACACAAGTTGCTCTCCTTTTGGGATGGCAGTCATTGCATCCTCTGTGCCAGCCACCCCTCATAATAAGCCTGCAAATATCATGGTCCTCCAAACTATCCCTGCTAAATATGCACCCCACATTCATCATGATAGAAAGAATTATATCATTTGAAAAAAAGGGAGAACAATTAAGGAAATGGTACTAAATAAAAAGTAATGTTATATTACATATTATCACATATTAATTTATGTGATAATATGTAACATATATTACATATAACTTCATGTCATATTATCACATGAAGTATAAACTTGTTATGTTATAGGAATTTGTTCTATTGTAATATGTATATGTATTGTGCTGTTGTAAAGGTGTTTTCCTTTTGAGCATTTGGTTGTTGGGCATTTGTGGCACATGTGCCTTTGCAAAAGCATGTGCCTGCAGTCAATGGTATCCTTCCTGTATTGGGATCTGGATCCTTTATGGGTCCTTTTAAATGCCATCCCCATTTCTTGCAGGATTTGGCACTCAACTGGCACTCTGGTAACTCAAACTACCAGAGTAATCCTCACACCTTTTATGCTGTTAATCGGGCAATCAAGAATAACAAAAGAGAAACACTGCCAGAAAGGAATCTGTCTATGTTAGGGCATATGACTGAGTTTTACAATCTAGTTAGATTATAGGACTAAAGTAATTATAATATTAAGAGCTTTGCATACAGGTCAGAGAAAGAGTCTGTGGAATTGTGACAAATAGAAAGTCATCATTTTAACTTTCCTGTGGCCAGTGTGTATTTGGGAGAGGGGATGCAAAGGATTTTCTAGCTCGGACTCGAAGCAACTAGGCAGAGAAACAAAACCTCGGAGAGGAAACTCCAAATGGAACACTTTCTCCCTCCCTCTCTCTCTCTTTCTCCCTTTCCTTCCTCTGATTCGCTGATGGTGAACTGTCACCTGAGCCCAAAAGCCCAGGGTGAACAGTATTTCTCCCAGAAGCCCATGAGGAAAGGCCTGGGACTAAAGATGCTGGGTCCCATTGGCTGGCGGGAACAGATAGGGTCTTATCAGCGGAGGCAAAGTGATAGAGATTAATGGCTGGGGGCAGAAACCTGGGGGGCAAAAAGGGGTGGTGAAGGGTACAAGGAGAACAGTCCTAGACCCTATTGATGCAATCTAATCTAATGCCTAAGCTACTAATCTTATTGAATTCTTTGACAAAGTGACAAAATTAGTGGACCAGAGGAATGCTGTCCATTTAATTTACTTGAACTTCAGTAAGGCATTTGATAAAGTAGAACAGAACCTATTACTAGATAAAGTAGATACATGTGGGTTAGACAGCATCACTACCAGATGGATTCGTAACTGGCTGACCAACCGTACTCAATATGTAGTCCTCAATGGAACTGCATCTACATGGAGGGAAGTATGTAGTGGAGTACCCCAAGGCTCTGTTTTGGGTCCAGTATTCTTCAACATCTTCTTCAATGATTTGGACAAGGGGATAAATGAGGAACTCATCAAATTTGCAGATGACACCAAGCTGGCAGGAATAAGCAACAGTGCAGAAGATAGGCTTAAGATACAGAAGGATCTTGACAAACTGGAACATTGGGCACTATCTAACAAAATGAAATTCAATGGAGAAAAAAGTAAGGGTCTACATAGGCAAGAAAAACAAAATGCACAGGTACAGTATATGTGGCACCTTGCTCAATAGAGGTAACTGAGAGAGGGATCTTGGAATCCTAGTGGACAACCATTTAGTTATGAGCCAGCAGTAGGCAGCAGCTGTCAAAAAAGCCAACACAGTTCTAGGCTGCATAAACAGAGGGATAGAATCAAGATCACATGAAGTGTTAATACCACTTTATAATGCCTTGGCCACACTTGGAATACTACATTCACTTTTGGTCACCACGATATAAAAAAGATGTGGAGACTCTAGAAAAAGTGCAAAGAGCAACAAAGAATATTAGAGGACTGAAGGCTAAAACATATCAAGAACAGTTGAAGAAAATGGGTATGTCTAATTTAATGAAAAGAGGGGAGGAGAAGAGTGGGTGTGGCCAGCCAGTACTTACAACTATTGGTTCGATGAATTGTAAAATTAGCATCCGATTCACTCGAACCAGTCCAAACTGGCTGAATCCCAACTAAATGACCACAACAGCTCCAGTGATGTAGGTGAGATTTTTTAATTAAGATGGTTTATTCTAGCTCCCCTTTCTCACAGGAGTCCAGAAGATGTTCAGAAACCCCAGAGGACAAATTGCTTCTCCACTGTGATTATCACCACCTTCTGCTACTTCTGCCATGACTGCCTTTGATGTAAACATCAGACTGAAGTAACTGGAAAGGGATCTTGCATTAGAAAAGTGGATAATAAATGTCTCATGGCATGCTTTGCATGGCACACGTTGTGGGATAGGCAGGGACCTTCTTTTCCTTTCAAGTGAAGCACAGTTTGTCTCTGTCTGAATCAGGAAAGCCGCTGGCATTTTCCACCTGTTAGAGTGCTTGGAATTCTTCAATCTCTTCTTGTTGTTTTTGGTTAGAATCAGGAAGCGAGCTGAATCAGGCCTAGGAATTATGGAGCTCCTGCTCCTGGTGAAGCTGGTATCCCAGCCAGTCATTGGGAAGCTTAGAATGAAGTGCCTGCTGAATTTTAAGAATGAGAATGGAAAACATCCACTGAGCTATTACAAATCAGGAGACCATCTCATTAGTATAGTCGTCTCTGCATCAAAGCTATCACCTGTAATGCTGCCTTTCAACCTGGCTCCTTTTAGTCAGTCTCGCATGTAAGTTATTCAGTTCTAACACTCTTATTTTCTCCTTATTTCACTTTCTCCTAAATTTCAGGACTACAGTATCTAATTTCTTGAATCATGTTGATTTTTCATTGTTCTCTTTTTTTCTGGGTCAGGTTCAAATCTAATGATGGGGCAGAGAAAAAACCTCAAAAGAAAAGCACTGTCAACCCTGAAGTTGGCTGAACTCTGGCCATTTTCTTTTTTGTAGTTTCTGGAGACGTCCCCCCCACTCACTGATTTAGTACTGACACAGCCTGGATACAGCTAGGGAGGGGGTGTATGTAGAGATTAGTTGAGGTGTTGCAGCCTAAATAAAATTCTTTCTCCTGGGAATCAAGGACATCCATGAAGGTGTCTGTAGGATGGAGATTGAGGTCATCCTTCAACTGGACTGTATGTTGATCGGACCATGTGACTGAGACCTTGGGGGAAGTGATGAAGCTTTACTTTAATTGGGGGAGGAATCAGCACCAACTTAGAGCCGGTTTTCCACCAGGAAGGTGCCACTTTGATATGTCCTAATAAAATGTTCTTTGAGGAACTTGCCTGCTTCGGAGTTCTTATTGAATGGGATATATTACTTGGAACCCTGACATCCACATTATTTTCCTCTCCCCACTCAATCCTGCATTCACCACTTGAACACTGACTTCTTTTTAAAGTAGTGATTGAAATGTTTCTAGTTACTCCTCTCCTTTTTATAACCACTTCTTGATATTATGTGCCTTATCCTGAAAGCTATAGAGGATGACTTATGTTTAGAATTGCTTTTCTTTGTCACTTATGAAACATCCTCTTCATTTTATGAGTAATGCACTTTAATGTTTGAATTATTTGGATTTTTGGGTACTGGGAAGATATTATTGTGGATTTGCCCATCTTTACACCAGTGGAGGACTATCTTCATCCTATCATCCCAATGCTCATAAAAAATAAGTGGTGATGGATGGCTATTTTTTTTAATTCTGGTTTTGGATCTGTATTGACTTAAGACTTGGTAGGCTTGTGGAGATAAAAATGATTTCAAAAGGTTTTTTTGTTTTGTTCTGTTGTTGTTAATGATAACATGAAATCTTTTTACAGTAGTTTATCTACAAGTCGCTTTAAAATGCTATGCCTCATTTTTGCCATTCAACTGGTCAACATGAATCCACAACTCCTCCACAATCTCACATTGGGCTACAACATCCATGACAACTATTTGAACACACTTGGCACTTCAGATGCTTTGCTAGATATACTCTCTGCTGGAGAAGCCAATGTTCCCAACTACAGCTGTGGAAGGAAGGAAAATCTTTTGGCTCTTCTTGATGGCGCTAAGAGGGACATCTCCATCCAAGTATCATCATTAGTAGGCACCTACAAAATTCCACAGGTGTGTGTGTGTGTGTGTGTGTGTGTGTGTGTGTGTGTGTTTCTCTATCTGATAAAGTGAGTGGAGAGGTGAATGAGGGATGAATCAAATATATCTTCTCTGTGGAATTCAAGAGCTACATTTACCCATGTCAATTGTACTGTAGCTTTCATAAGTAGGAATTGAGTTCCGCAGGGGACAAGGATCGAAGAAGACATATCATATCAATATGGCATCCACTCCATTGCTTTGGGTGGATACGCTGCATCCTTGTGAAGGTGAGGAGAGTCTCTGTGTCAATCAAAAAGTGTTTTGTAAAAAAGGAAGATGGAGCAATGATGGGAAGTTTAGAATTTTTATATAATATTAAACAAAGTAATATTTTCAATGGTGAACAAATAAGTGATTTGTGAAAAGAATCCCAATGATTATCTTACCTGCAGTTAATAAAACGTATGCAGCATTAAGTAGGCACTTTATTTTTTTTAAAAAAGATACAAGAGCATTAGCCAACATGTCAATTATTATTCACCCTAATAGAGTACATTCATGATCAAGTTCAACATAAAAGACTGAAGGTGAACTAGCACCCCAAAAGAGGATGCTCTACTGGCTGAACAATTAGAAAATATCCCAACTGATGGGACACTCTAATAGAAAAATGTTGGCAATAGTTGCGCCTATAAATAAAAAGAGGACTATAAAAATAACCTAGCAATTAGTGCCCAATTTCTCTAATACATATTTGTGGCTAAACTGTATGTTAGGTTCATCTTGAGTAGAATTGACTTTGGGTATATGAGAAGCAAGGGATGTGGTGGCTCAGTGACTAAGATGCTGAGCTTGTAGATCAGAAAGGTCAGCAGTTTGGTGGTTCGAATTCCTAGCACCCCATAACGGAATGAGCTCCTATTACCTATCCCATCTTCTGCCAACCTAGCAGTTTGAAAGCATGTAAAAATGCAAGTAGAAAAATAGGGACCACCTTTGGTGGGAAGGTAATAGTGTTCTGTCTGTTTAGTCATGCTGGCCACATGACCATAGAGACGTCTTCGGAAAGCATTGGCTCTTCGGCTTTGAAAAAAAGATGAGCACTGCCCCCTAGAGTCAAGAAAGGCTAGCACATATTTTCAAGGGGAAGCTTTACCTTTTTATATGAAAAGTGCATTCCTTGCAGAAGAACAAGCAGGCTCTAGACAGAGTCTATCCACTCTTCACAATTGCTTTGACTTGAACTACCTAATTACAAAATTTCAATCAGTGGAAACAACAGTTTGCTGCTTTTATAGATCCCAGGGCAACATTTGCCATAGTAAACAAATAAATACTATTGGAGAAAATTGATTGCCCTTAAACAGGAACTCATACTGTTGGCCCTGATCAAAACTCTTTCTGAAAGAACTTATTTGAGAGTGTGGTTTAGGCTCAATGAAGCTATGACAAGTAGGATTAATAATTAACAGAGATAAGACAAGCATTCATATTTGAACTCTTATAATTCTGTCTAGATATTAATGACTTACCAGAACTGATGGAGGATTCTGAAGTACACATGCCCAAGGAACTAAATACCTGTTGCAACACCATCTTTTAGTCTCATGATATATTATTATCATAGTCTCACAATATCTTCCAGAGTTTGCTGAGAAGAGTTGGTTCCTACTCTCATAATAATTCTCTGATTATTAATAAATCAAAGTCAAAAGTTATGGTCTTTGGAAATGACATCATAGCCATAAATTAACACCATTCCTTATCTAGGAATAGGAATAATTTTCTCTCAGATTGAATGTAAGCTCCCTCTTCATCAAAGGAGCTTATTAGAAACAAGAGATCAGTGAATTTGCTGAAGTTGGATTTATTAAATTTGAGTATTTTGGCCCTAATCTAACCCCAAATATCACTCTCTATTCTTCATTGCTTTTCCAGATCAGTGATAGAACTGTGCCAGAGGCTTTGAGTGATAAAAGTCATTTCCCTTTTTTCCATCCGATGCTCCCTAAAGAAGGTATTGAGTACCCAGGAATTGTCCAACTGCTCCTCCATTTCAGATGGACGCTGATTGGTCTCTTTACTTCAGACACAGAAAAAGGAGAGAATTTCATGAGGACTTTTACTCCTATGCTCATCAGGAATGGAATTTGTGCTGTTATATCACAAAGATTCTCAATGACTGGACATACAACACTCCTTATGGATGCCATCTCCAAGTGGAGACAAGTCAATGTCTTGGTTCACTTCATAGAATACGTGAACATTTGGGACAGAATTTTTTATTTCCATTTAATACTTGAAAATTTGCTAGGACCCACTGAAGAGAAAGTCTGGATCATGGGAACCCTTGAGCATTGGATACAGAGCCAGAAGAGACTTTTCAAACATGTCCACAGTATTTGGACTTTTGGTTTTCAGGAAAAAGAAAGGCCAAAAGATGATGACTTTGAAATCACTTTCTTTCTGAGACCTACAATTGAAGACCACTATTTTCACTGTTCTTTTTCAAAGCACGTCTCTTCTGTCAAAGGCCGGAGAAGATGCATTCAGAAAGCACCACTGAAGACCCAAGTGGAAACTGAAAGAATAATGATCCGATATCAACGCCATTTCTACAGTGTCATGAAGACTCTGGCCCATGTCTTGAATGTTGCATATTCCTCCAGATCCAGGAGGAAAAGGAAGGAGCATGAAAAGAGTTTGGAGGCTCTATGGCTCCAGCCCTGGCAGGTAGGTGGTCCTGACAATGATTCATCAAACCTATATATGTTTATGTAGGATTCCAAAGGAGAAGAAGAGGAAACACCCCAACCTACCTCTGCAACAAAAAGTCAACAGTCTTGGCTAATTTAATCTCTTCAGGCATAATGTTCCAAAGAGCAGGTTCCATGTCATATATATTTTCATATTAAACATTGCTAATTTTAAAAGCTGTGTGCAGTTTAGATAAATTGCTATACATATAAATTTATGATTAGCATCATAGAGTTTTACTTTCACAAATCTCAAAGAACTCCTGAGAATATCTAGCCCAATCCCTCCACTCTGCAGGAATCCTGGTTAATGTTTCTATGGCTGATGGCTGCTTGATGTTTGTAATAAGTCAATCATGAAGGGAAATCTGAACTTCTCTTGTTCACTGGTTCAGCTCTTAAATTGCTCTTTTTTAAAGATGTAAACAAAGACTCCATCACACAGATGCCAAAAGCATCTAAAAAGGTTAAAGCATGGCAACTGGATCAGGAGGGAAATCCAGTAGATTCTGACAGGTTCTGGAGAACAGGTAGCGGAAATTTTGAGTAGTTCAGAGAACTAGCAAATGCCACCTCTGGCTGGCCCCAGAGTGCGGTGGGATTGGAGATTTTGCAGTATCCTTCCCTGGAGTGAGGTGGAAATGGAGAGTTTACAGTATCCTTCCCCTGTCATGCCCACCAAGCCACGTCCAAGAACTGGTAGCAAAAAAAATGGATTTCACCACTGAACTGGATCAAAGTTTATGGACTGCTACATTTTGTTATTCATCCAAGAAACTTCTCCAATCAAAATGAAAAAAAAATGTTAGGAAGAGAATCAGAGTCATTGGAATGTATAAACTCTTGCCATGACACCTGCAAGGATTTCTCCTCAAAACATATTGCACAGTTACAATACATTTGAATAATTGAAGAAGTTACTTAGATGAGTAATAAAACGTTACAGTTTAATAAATTTTAGTTCAGTTGCGATCATTTAACCTTTTAGATTTCTTTTAAAATGTTTACCCTCTCCTTCAACCAGAATCTCTTCTTTTGTATCTAAATTCATTTTTTTTGTTGTTCACACTCTGGAATAACAGTGAACAGATTTTAAGCTTCTGGTAATACCATTCAGTTATTAGAAGAGAGCTGTCTTCTGCCTTCTCCAACTAAGAGATTGTTTAAGTCAGGAGAGGTGCTTGCAGATTCCTTCTGTTTTTCAGTTCCCGAAGACCAACATGGTTCCTCTCCTTGTTGTCTTTCCTTGAGGTAAAGAGCAGTTCCTTTGATCTACAGTAATTCTTCTAAGGCTGATCCAGATTTTTTCAATATCTTCTTCAAGAGGTTCCTGCAAGGCATTCTTGAACTTGAGTTGGGTCTTCTCAAACCAGTACATTCACTTCCTGAGGTTTTCATGACTGCATTTATCTTCTTTCCATGAGCATTGCACTGCCAACTCACATCTAGTTTACTAAAATTACCATTTTGAGATTATTCTCAAAAATATTTTTATCAATATCCTGCCAACAAAAAAAAAGTTTGCAATCCCTCACCCTGCCAACAAAGGTGTGTATAGTCAAGGCTATGGTTTCCCCAGTTGCAAGGGATGGGTGTGAATGTTAGACCATAAGAAAGGCTGAGTGCCAAAGAATGGAGGCGTTTGAACTATGGTGCTGGAGAAGAGTTCCAGTTCCTTGGACTGCAAGGTGATCAAACCGGTCAGCCCTAGAAGAGATCAACTCTGACTTCTTTTTAGAAAGCCAGATCATAAAGATGAAACTCAAGTACTTTGGTCATCTAATGAGAAGGAAGGTCTCACTGGAGAAGAGCCTAATGCTGGGAACGATTGAGGGAAAAAGAAGAAAGGACAGGAAGGCCTAGAGGAATGTTGTCCATGGGGTCACAATAGGTCAGACATGACTTCACAACTAATAACAATATCCCTCATCTTTCTTCCTTTGTATTTCATTCTATTTCTTCAAAATGAAATACTTGGCACTTGGCTCTTCCTTAAATTCCATTTGAGTATTTTTTTTTCAATTCATTTTGGTAAACCAACTAGACTTGTTTTGAGTTTTACATCTGTTTTACATAAGTTATACATTAAGAAACTACAAACAAAATCTTAAAGAAAGATCTACATTGTAGCTGTCTTCAATTTGTTTTTATATAAATTACATTTTACATTCAAATATGAAAAGAGTAGGTGGGATAAGAAAACAAGATTGTTGCCTTTAGACTTTCTGGATGTTCCCATTCTAGTTCCATCCTTTCCTGGAGAAAAATGATTTTTGGAATATTTCCCAGAGAAAACTATATTTGGATGAAAATGGAGAAATAGGAGTAGATCTGAAAATCATTAGTTGGGTGGTTGCCCCTGAGGAGTCCATTCACAGAGAACTTGGGATTTTTGAAAGACAAAGACTTATTATCAACCAAGATACTCTGTCATGGTTAAAGTTGCTCAAAAAGGTGAGGAAAGTATTTCTGTCTTTTCTCTTTTGTCAAGAGCCTTAAAACCCATTTCAAGTGACTAAGCCTAGTCAAGAAGATGAATGATTTTTCTTGAAAATTAAAGGTGGGGAGTAGAAACCTCATAGTTTTCTTAGACTGCTTGGAAGGTTTCAGTACTATTGATCAAGGTGTGCTCGAGATGCTATAATATGGGACATTGTTTTAAGTTAATGCAGCTATGCCCAGCATGAGTAACTTTTGATCCTGAACTTTTGGTGTTCTTTCTGCAATCTAGTTTCTACATAAAATTGGTGAGATAGGCCATCAATTGCTGTCAAAAGCTATCAACTTAGTGCTGACAGGCTTCAGTTCATTTTTTCCTAATCCTAAAATAACAAACGGTAAATGTAAAGGTTCCCCTCATACATATTTGCTAGTCATTCCCAACTCTAGGGAGTGGTGCTCATCTCCGTTTCAAAGCTGAAGAACCAACACTGTCCGAAGATGTTTCCATGGTCATGCAGCCAGCATGACTAAATAACAACGGTGTACGGCATGTTGTTGCCTTCCCACCAAAAGTGGTTGCTATTTTTCCACTTGCATTTTTATATATTTTCAAACTGCTAGGTTGGCAGAAACTGGGACAAGTAATGGGAGCTCACTCCATTATGTGGCGCTAGGGATTTTATCCGCCAAACTGCCAACCTTTCTGATCTACAGTACAAGCTCAGTGCCTTAGCCACTGAGCCACCGTGTCCCCTCTAAAATGGCAAAGAAAAAGGAAATTCTCTTGGCCAATGTCTGAGTTCAGGTTTGTGCTTCAGACATGTTAATTGACGGAGGCTTAGCTCCTGTTGTTTCCTCCCCTATTGCATACTGCTTGGGCTGCTCATCCCCAGGGAATGACACAGAGCTGTCAGATGTTGCTTTGATAGCGTTCTCTCTGACCCCATCCCACACATTGCCATTCCTCTGCCCCTCAGGCAACAAGCTTATAGCTATACCTGGAACTCATATTTTTAGGATACTTTGATATTGTAAGGAATTTTTCCATGTATTTTAACAGGAAGATGGCTTTGGACTACTTTCAAAGGGGAATGACTTTACAATGTTTTACTAGTTGTGGGGGGAGGGAAACATCAGTCAAAGGTTTCTTCCTTTTATTACATTGTTTATTTTAATTTTAATAAATCTAATATAGAATTATATTTTTTAAAAATATATTTTATTCTAAAATTTAACACAGATACATCTTCAAACTTTAAATCATGCATATATGAAGAATGGAGGAATTACTGTTCATACAATCTTGAGGAGAAACTTATTGGTTGTCATTGAATTGAATCTTTTCTCAGTTCCATCCCTTTAGACCAGAGGTGTCAAACTCAAGGCCCAGGGGCCGGATCTGGCCCATGGGGTGCTTAGATCTGGCCCATGGGGTCACCTTAGAAGCAGCAAAGGTGCCAGCAGCTCTCACAGGCTCCGTTTCAGCTGTGACGGCCTCCTACTTCCCTCTGTCAGTGGAAACAGAGGTCAGGGGTCTATGCCCTCCCTCTCCAAGCTCTGTTTTCACTGGCAGAGGGTGGCAGCAGGCTGTTGCAGCTGAAAGCGGAACTCGGGAGCCTGTTTTCACTGGGAGGGCACGTGGGCCATCACAGATGCCCAACACAAGTGATGTCAAGCTGGCCACGCCCACACTGGCCACATCCATCCTGGTCCCAAGGTCAAACACAACCCTGATGTGGCCCTCAATGAAATCGAGTTTGACACCTCTGTTCTAGACATATAGTATTGCAATGAGGTATTCCAGAAGCAAAAGAGAGGAATAAGTCAGTAGTTGTATCTCCTGCAAACTTTTATCTAAATGAAGCCCAGAGACTACTTGGCTAATGTTCATGCCAACCTCCATTTTCTATGGATATTTAGTCCTAAACTTTTGTTTTGCTTTGTGTATATATTCCTTGTTTTACTGCAGTCTTTGCCTGAGTCTAAATGTGTGGACAATTGTCATCCTGGATTTGTCAAAAGGACTCGAGAAGGAGAGCCACTTTGCTGCTATGACTGCATTCCTTGTCCAGAGGGGACAGTCTCCATTCAGGAAGGTGGGTGACACCAAAGAAAAGGGCAGGAAGTGGATTCATCCAGAGGATTTTGGTGGAAGTGAAAGTTGAAAAATACATTGAAGCTCACACTGTTTTCATTTTCTTTTCAAATTGCAAAAATTCTTATAGAAAGGAAAGAACAACAAGCAGGCTTAAAAGAAGTGCTGGAAAGAGATAGGAGAATTGTGGTTAATTGTGCAAGCTTTACTGAGACAGGAAATATCTATTCTGCTTTTTAGTTTTGATGTGTACTGTCAAGTTTAGCTTTCTAGGAACATCTGAATTTTTTTGAGAGTGGAGAACTTGTCATAGGTCCAACTCCTAGAAGGATTGTTGATATGCGTTCTACATGGGTCTCTCCTTGAGGATCACTTGAGCAATAGTATGAGTGGTCCACAGTGAAATGGTATGGACTAGAGATGGGTTGTTCCCGGTTCAGCCTGGATCAGGCAAAATGGTAGTGGTAGCAGGGGGAGGCTCCTCCCACCTGCCTGGATGCTTCTGCACATGCACAGAAGCTTCTCTGCATGCGGAGAAGCATTGTGCATTGACGTGCATGAGCACAAGTGAACCAGTAGTGCCAGGATTTGCAACCCACCTCTGGTATGGCCAATTATGAGTGCATCTGTTTACACACATATTACCATTGCTGACAATAGCCATTCCAAATAATTATTTGCAGGACTAGCTTTCTCTGCCAGCCAAAGAGATTTCATAAAACAGATATCATGCATCCAGTATATTAATAAGTACTATATTGTTTTGTTTTGTTTTGTTTCATTTTATTTTAATTGCCGCCTATTCACCCATGGCACATATATACCGAGCAGGGGTGGGTTGCTGCCAGCATTACTGTCAGTTTGGTGTGCGCATGTGCACAGTTGTCCATAAATGGTTCTGCGCATGTCGCACCAACCAGGGAACCGGTTTTGAGGCATGGCAGGCCGGCAAACCACTACCAGTTCAACTAAATCGGTCTGCACCGATAGGAATCCACCAATGATACAGAGAGAGAGAGAAGGAGAGAAAGACAGAGGGATGGAGGGATGGAGCCATATACTATGAGGCAGGAGAACTGTGTGCCTCACATAGTCTGACTTTTTAGGTGTTTTATGATCGCTCAGCATGAGCAGAGTTAAGCAGAGACTTAAAAAGTCAGGCTAGGTGAGGCATGCAGTTCTCCTGCCTCATCATAGAGGGCACTCGTTTCTGTGATTCAGTGGCAGAAGAGAAAGCCTTTTCAATGAAAGCATTTTGGGCTGCAGGATCCCCTCCCCAATTCCAAAAAGGGCACATGCAGAGGCCAAACAAGTGCATTGTGTTTCAGGTGGCAGGCAGTTCCAGCAAGTGCTACCACCTGAAAATGCTTTCCTTCCCAGTTCCCTGGTGCACATCGCAGAGCCACGCACTCTTCTCCTCTTCCTCTACAGACTTGCTGTCTGCCCTGGCAGCTGCTTCTTAGCGCCCACTCCCTTAAGTGTCACTGCCAGCGACCATGGTTTCGTGCCCCCTATCCTGGATAACAGCCCACAGGAAGGGAGAGGCAGCATTCCGGGTGAAGTTTCACCACCCCTCCCCAACAAGCGAGGGGAGGGGAGAGTCCAGCAGCACCCGGGGCACTGGCAGGGGTTCTGGGCATCCCATCTCCTGCCCCACATGCCACCCCCAAATTGTGCCCCACCACGAATGAGGTGCCCGGCATCCCTGCCAGTGGTGAAGAAGTGCCCTGGTTGCTGCTGGACTCTCCCCTTGCTCGTTGGGGCCAGGGTGGTGAAACTTTGCCCAGTGCGCTGCCTCTCCTCTCCTGTCGGCTGTTATGACCAAAAACTCTTTCATTGAAAAGGCTTTCATCGCAGTTCCCCAGGCAGCTTCAGGAATCAGGCTCCAACTAAGGCAGCAAAAATGTTAGCCAGATGAATATTGATGGATGATGCTGGGAAAGAGGCAGAAAGGTTTTTTTTTCCTGATTTCCTCCCCCAAAATTAAGGTGCGTCTTATACTTCGGTGCATCTTATACTCTGAAAAATACGGTAAGTGATAACAGCCACAGAGCACAACTCAGTGCCTCACCAGCCATAAACCTCACCGCATGTCACTGGGATGGAGGGAGGGAGGGAGAAAAAGAGGAGAGAGAAATAAAATTATATCCTTTTATCTTCTTTTGGTGGAATTGTTAACAAATGCTCAATTGAAAATCCTCATGGTAATAGATGCTGTCCCAAGAAGGTACTTCGTGAAATTTGAAAGGACAGAATATTAAAGAAATATTTATTTTTGGTTTTCTCAGATACTGAAAAATGTACCAGGTGTCCAGATGAAAAATATCCAAATGAAGACCGAGTTCAATGTATCCCCAAAGTTATAACTTTTCTTTCTTATGAAGAACATCTGGGCATCATCTTGGTTTCCTTTGCCCTGTTTTTGTTCCTAACCACAGGTCTTATTTTAAAGATATTCCTTAAATACCAAAAAAGTCCCATTGTCAAAGCAAACAACCGAGACCTCTCCTACATCCTCTTGGTCTCCCTCCTGCTTTGCTTCTTATCTCCTTTCCTTTTCATTGGTCAACCAAGGAAAGCCACCTGCCTTCTCCGACAAATGGTTTTCAGCACCAGCTTCTCAATGGCCATTTCTTCAGTCTTGGCCAAAACTATTACAGTGGTGCTGGCTTTCCTGGCCACAAAGCCAGGAAACCAAGTGAAGAGATGGTTGGGGAAGAGTTTGGCCAACTCAATCATAATTTTTTGTTCTGCTGTCCAAATTATCATCTCCTTTATCTGGCTTGGAGTTTCTCCTCCATTCCCTGACTCTGACTTCCACTCCCAGCCTGGAGAGATCATCCTGCAATGTAATGAAGGGGCTGCTATCATGCTCTATATCACCCTCGGCTACATGGGCTTCCTGGCTGCCATCTGCTTCACACTAGCTTTCCTGGCAAGGAATCTCCCTGGGACATTCAATGAAGCCAAGCTGATCACCTTCAGTATGCTGGTCTTCTGCAGTGTCTGGGTGACATTTGTGCCCACCTACCTGAGCACGAAGGGGAAATACATGGTGGCTGTGCAGGTCTTCTCCATCCTGGCCTCCAATGCTGGGTTGTTGGGCTGCATCTTTATCCCTAAGTGCTACATTATCATTCTGAGGCCGGACCTCAATACAAAGGAACAACTTATGTCCAAAAGAAATGTAGTAATGTGAGACAGAAGAAAACTCCACTGTCAATATGTTCTAATAGTCCAACAATAGAAAGTGGTCCAAGATGTTCTCCCCACATGAGCTGGTCCAATGATTTTGGTATCACCTGATCCCTCTCAAGCAGCCAAAGCATCATATCTGTTCTCTGCCCTTATTTTTCTGTAGCCTGAAATGCCATAGCCATGTAATTGCAATCTTTTTTTAAGTTTTTATTTTTTAAACAGACAAGACATGTAACATAAAAAAAACATCTTCCATTCTCAGTGTGTCAATTGGTTACAAGGTTTTGTGCATCATTTCCATAGTCATCCCTTAGGTTTAATATAAAGTGATATATTGTCAAACAAGTATATTTATATAGATTGTTATTTTAGTACTTCATTTGTTTGACTGTCACTATTATTTCTTCATTTTAAATGAGGTATTCTAAATATGGGTTCATTTTAATTATAATAGTTCATTACTTCATCTTCAACATGTCCAATAATAAGTATTTTTTCATATCCTATTTTAAATCATTCTATTGTTTTGGTATTGGTAACATTCTGTAATAAATTTTCAATTCCATTTTTTTAATCTAACGACTAATTAGTTAGATCCCATATCAATAAGTGCCATTATTTTAGTTGTTTAGTTGTTTGGTAGCTCATCTATAATTAGGGTTCTTTGCAGTATTGAGCTCAAGATCTCAGCATCATCAGAATAAGAAGAGTGGAGAGACACTTCCCAGCCAAATTAGAAGAGGACAATGTGGGTTAGTTAAGAGAGGTGTTAAAATACAACCTGTTAAGATTTCTAGAAAAGACTTCCTAGAGAATGGAATGGTCTAGTGTCCCGTTGAGGTGTTATGGATGAAACAGGTGAGATCATGCCTACACACCCAGTCAGAAATTGGAATAATTCACAAATCTACATCTTCTGCTTGCTGAAACTCTAGATTTAGATTTCCTAAGAATAGATAAAAGTGTCTCCCTTTCCCAGGATGGTATTACTGAGATTGGTTGAGATGAATTAAGTGGGACTATAAGAATTACAGCAACTGAACTGAATTCTATACAGGATCAAAGGATCTATGTGTTATACATGAATGTAGGAAGGTAACATAGCGTCAAGGGAAAAAAAACTAGCTACATTAATACCGAAAGGTACTGAAGACCTGATTCTGCCAGCAGGTCTGGGAAACCCAGAGTGGGATGGAACCCATTAAATGGCTTTAATGGGTAGGACGGTAGGAGTGATTTTAGTATATTAATTTATTATATGACACTTCTTTTATTAGTTTTATTATTTTTATGTGGAGTTTTATATTCTGTAAGCTGTCTTGAGTTTCCATGTGCAAATAGGCAGCAATATAAATTCCCTAAATAAATAAATAAAATAAAATAAATACAGAAAGACAACACACAAAGTGTAAAGTAAATAAAAATAAAAAGTTATATCCACTCTGCAACTTTCTCCCCATTTAGGCAACAATCCACAGGCTTTCACTATCCAGCCTCTTAGTCGGCTCTAACCCAATAATAGTAGTAGATAGTAGTAATAGTAGAACAGATGGGAAATAAGATTTCACTCCAGACACAAGGAATTTAAAATGGGTTCCAATATACGATTGGTACATGGAGATACCGTCGAAAAGAAAATCCCAAAGAGGCCCTACTCTGAATGTTAGGCAGGATTGAAAGGTACTGATAGCTTCCTTGCCCTTAGAAGACAGGAAGCAATAGAGTTAAGGATCATCAATCTAGAGCAGCACTAATTTCATAGCTCTGGGAGATCTGGAGACAAGAAACCATGTTGATGGATAACATAATTCAATGCCATGGGTGTTGAACTATCTATCTCCAGCATCATTTTCTGGACATACCCTGACAGGAAGGACCAATACCACTTCAAAACACTATCCCCAGGGATATATCTGTGACTTTTCACAAGGACAAGGCTTTTCTTCAGCTACCCCTGTGTATATGGGTCTCTGGAAGAAGTTCAGGATCCCCCAAGAGCAAATTACCGATCACTGTAATTTTCACCATCCTTGATTTTGAGAAATCGTCTGCCACCTCTCCAGCAACTGCCTTTGATGTAAACATCAGACAGAAGGAACATGGAAGAAATCTTGCATCAGAAAAAAGATAAATGTAACAGGTCACACTCTGTCTGGCACAACTTTTGGGGCATAAAGTTTTGTGCTTTTGAATGTACCTTTCTCTCCTTTCCAGGTAAAACTTGGCTGGACTCTGTTTGAATCAGGAAAGCTACAGGC
Organism: Thamnophis elegans; assembly: GCF_009769535.1. NCBI lineage: Eukaryota > Metazoa > Chordata > Lepidosauria > Squamata > Natricidae > Thamnophis > Thamnophis elegans. The sequence continues at coordinate 163,070,983 of NC_045542.1, read as the reverse complement.
ATTTCCATCCTGTGAGAATGCTTTGAACTCTTCTCCTTTAGAAATGAAAAAAGGGGATTGATTTAGCCTTATGAATTATGAGCCTCTTGCTTCTGGTGCTGCTGGTGTCCCAGCTAGTCTCTGGGAAGCTTAGAATGAAGTGCCTGATGAATTTGAACAACCAGGATGTAAAAAGCCCATGGAATTATTACAGATCAGGAGACCATCTCATTGGTATAATCTCCAGGGCATCAAAAATACTGGCTAAAAAGTTGCCTTTCACCATGGCTCCTTTTAGTCAATCTATCTTGTAAGTAAGTATAATGGAGCTGCATTCCCTCTACTTGCAATTCTAACACATTTCTTTTTTTCTTCTTATTCCACTTATTCCTATATTATAGAAGCACACTAATTTCTCAATAATATTTGCAGCTCAGGGTTGAAACGAGGGTCCTCAGTCCTCTCAGGTTGTTTTCTTGCAGATGCTTCATTATCCAATCTAGGCAACATCATCAGTGCTAGTAAGGTGGGGTTTCCACTAGATTTTTATTACAGTGACTTGCACTGTCAGTACTGTAACTAATTTGCTGAATCATTTTGATTTCTATGGCTGCTCACTTTTGGCTTGTTTTGTGGAAGATATTTTTTTATTTTTTTTAATCTTTGTAGTTAAAGGGGGAGATGGGGGAGAAAAAGTAACTGAAAGAGCTCCACATTATTTTCTTCTCCCTATCCAATTCTGAATTCATCACTTGAATAGTGATTATTGTAGCTTCCTCTGCCCAGCTCATTTTCTTGTTATTGATATCCAATGCCTGGTCTTTATAGGAAGAGGGGATGGCCTGGTTGTTTTTTTTTTTTTTTTTTTAGAATGGCTTTTCTTATGAAACATCCCCTTCCTTTTATGATGGCTCTATTTTAATGATTGGATTATTTTGCAAACTAGTTACTGGTGATGAACATTAATACTTGTACAAATAATGGTGTTATTTGGGATTTGGAAATTGGATCCATTCCAATTTCTCAACACTCACGGATATTAAACACTGATGGATGACTATCACTTGCCTATGATTTTAATCTTGGCTTAAGAGTCAATATGTTTATGAAAAAAATGTAAAGAAATATTTTGTTATTGTTCTTGATGATGCTGAGATTAATATGAACATTTTTTTCCACTAGTTTTCCTGATAGTACGTCAAGAACGCTATGCTTTATTTTTACTCTTCAAGTGGTGAACAAAAATCCCCAATTCCTCTACAATCTCACACTTGGTTATAACATCCATGACAACTATTTAAACACACTTGGCACTTCAGATGCCTTGCTGGACATGCTCTCCACTGGAGAAGCCAATGTTCCCAACTACAGCTGTGGAAGGAAGGAAAAGCTTTTGGCTGTTATTGATGGAGCTGACAGGGACATCTCCATTCAGATGTCAACATTAGTAGGCACTTACAAAGTCCCACAGGTTTGTGTGTGTGTGTTTCTCTATTTAGTAAAGCCAGTAGGGGGTGAGTGATAGATCCAGCCATATCTTCTCAATGGAATTCAAGAGCTGCTTCTCACTGTGGTCACTGTGTCATGACTGGGGATTGGGATCCACATTGGGCAGGGAGTAAGAATCCAAACAGACATAACCTCTCATGACATCATGCCCATTGCTTTGGGGGCTTCTGCTGCATACTTGTGAAGGTGAGTAAAGGCTTTCTGTCCATTGAAAGGTTCTTAAGTAGAATAGGATATTACAGCACTCTTGTGAAGCTCATATTTTCTACATACTCTTAGCCAAAAGAATGATAATTTCAATAGTGAATAAATCCCACATTTATGACAAGACTCCTGATGGATTAACTTACCTACTGTTGATAAAGCACATGTGTCTCATAGACCCATCACATCCACTAGTATCAATCCACCATTTTATTTTTTAAAAAATTACATATTAACCAACACATCCATTTTTTTAAAAAAACTCTGTAATATAAACAAGATAAAATTCATAATAAATGACTTGCAAAGCAGTAGAGCCCATGAAGAGGACAGTGTACTGGCTGAACTTTTAAAAAATATATTTTCTAGTGAGCTTCTCTATTGGCAGATTGATTGATAAATATTAATATTACCAAGTTGAGTAGAAGATGCTAATAGTATTTTCTATATATTTAAAAAAGGAATAAAATGTAAAATAAATAAAATAAATGTAATATAAAATGTAACCTAGAAATTATTGGCCTACTTGGTCTACTAGATATTGTGGCTAATATAAATGCTAAAGTCCTCTTGAGTAGTGTTGAAAGTGGACAGCTGAACAAAAAGTTTATGGTCTTTGGAAAGTGACATCATAGCAATAGATGGCTATTTTCTGGTAAACAAACAGCATAAAGTAACATCTTTCGTTACCTAGGGGTAGTTTCCTCTGCAAATGAATCTTGGATCTTTAATCATCATAAGAACTCACTTAGGGCAAGGTCATGAGGGTATCTGTTCCTTAAATTATAAACTCATAATTATCCAGCTTCCTTGGACTTATTAGAATGACTCCCATGTTCTTATATCAAGCTGATGTTTGGGGCTTCAAACTACAAATTACTACTAGAACAAATCCAATCACTGCATCTGAGAAGTATGTTAGGGTGGATAAAAGGGCCTCAGCTACTGCCCTTTTATCTTTGTCAAAAATCAGGACTTATAATTTAACTTTGGTGTTAGATTCAAGCCATGGAAAATGACAGAATTCCAAAATTGTGTGTGCTTAAAAAGACAACATTTCAAGTTGAAAACTCTTATATTGTAAAATTGACAAATTATATTAGGAGCTCTGATCTCCAGTCTATTGTACAACTGGAGAAGAAGATTACTGAACAAAGCATCTAATATACAGAAGCAGAGAAGCAGAGATGTAGCAGTTCTCAAAAAATTATAAAGAATGCACCCCCTTGATGGAAAAAAAACACTTCAGTTGACATTTCCACATATAATTGTAGGGGTGATAGAGAAATATGATTTGCATTATTATTATTATTATTTTACTTAATATGTTTCATGTATTTTATTTTATATACAGTATTTTAAATATTAATTATTCATCAACAATCTATTCTAATTGGATTTGAGGAATAGAAGTCAGAGAGGAAAAGAACAAGGATGTGTAGATCGAAAGAAGTAATACATGTAATATATTATGTAAATGTAGCGTTTATAAGGAGTTAAGTATGTGTGTATAATTAGTAATGTAGGCTGAATACAAAAGATATTCGAGTTATACTTTATTTTTGTATGGTGGAGATAATTCCAGGATGGTTGCACCATGTACAACTTCTATTTTTAATAATAAAGAGTATTTTTTATATAAAAAAACAATCTGTTCTAATATGTTCATCACAACAAAGTTGGATTTATTAAAAGGTGTCGGAGTTGATCTGACCTGAAATATAACACAAGATTATTCATTATACTTTTTCAGATCAGTGATAAAATTGTTTCAGAGGCTGTGAGTGATAGGCATCAATTCCCTTTTTTTTACCAGATGCTCCCCAAAGAAGGCTTTCAGTACCCAGCAATCGTCCAACTGCTCCTCCATTTCAAATGGACTTTGATTGGTCTGTTTGCTTCGGACTCTGAAGAGGGGGAGACTTTCATGAGGACTTTTAACCCTTTGCTTGCCAGGAATGGCATTTGTGTTGTTATGTCACGACAATTCTCAGAGACTGGAAGTACAGCACCCCTCAGGGATGCCGTCTCTAAGTGGAGACAAGTCAATGCCTATGTTCACTTTGCAGAATATTCCTATTTTTTCAGAATTGTTTTTCTCCATGCAACACTTGTAGCTTTGCAAGGGCCCTTTGAGCAGAAAGTTTGGATCTTCACAGGTTTAACATCATATTCAATCAAAAACCACAGACTTTTCAAATACGTCCACAGTTTTTGAAGCTTTGCTTGTCTAGCAGAAGCAAGGATAAAAGATGATGTCTTTGAATCTGACTTCTTTGTAGATGATGAGTTTGAACATCAGTCTTTTCATTGTTCTTTTTCGAAGCACATCTGTTCTGTGAAAGGCCGGAGAAGATGCACCCAGAAAACGCCACTGGAGATCCAAGGGGAAAGTAACAGGATCCCATTCACAACTTATAAACATTACTACAGTTTCATTAAAACTCTGGCCCATGTCATGAAAGCGGCATATTCCTCCAGATCCAGGAGGAGAATGAAAGAGGGCAAAGAGAGTTTTGGGGCTTGGAGGCTGCAGCCATGGCAGGTATTGTCCCTGACATGGATCTATTAATCTTAGTTCCTTTGGGGGAGGAATCCAAAGGAGAACTAGTTCAACCTACTTATTCTACAAAAGGCCAACGTATTTGGTGAATCTAATTGCATCCCCATAGAGCTCATACCATGACAGTTGAAGTTTTATAATTAAACACTGCTAATTTAAAAAAAGAATGTATGCATTTTTAAATAAATTCCGGTATGTATGGATTTAGGATTATCATTGTAGAATATTACCTTTATAAATTTGAAGGGGACTCTTGAGATCAATTAGCTGAATCTCTCCTCTCTGCAGGAATCCCAGTTAAAGCTTTTCTGATTGATGGCTGCTCCAGTAGAGCAACATGGTTCTTTTCATTGTTCTCTTTCTTCAACTCTAAAAGCAGCTCCTTTGATATTTCCCATAGCTTCTTTACCTTTCCCTAAACCTGATCCAGGTTTTGTGCAAAGTGTTCTCCAAGCATGGTGTCTTCAAGGAGCTCTGATGAGTTGAATCTCTCCAAAACAGGATTCTGACTTCCTATGGATGCTTTTCCCTTCTTTCCTTCTTTTCATCAGCATCTTACTGACAACTAACATTTAGTTTACAAAAAAGTATTGTTTAAAGATAATTCTCAGTGTTACACTTATCAAGTTTGGTATCTCTTCCAGTGCATCATTACTTCCTTATATGAGATACTTTAGTTTCTCAAGTCCTACTTATTAAAAATCAGATATTTTCAATTGCATTTTAGTCACACACCTCTCTCTATGAGAAAACCATAATTTTCTGAAAAGTTGTTATTGTTTAAATCAGGTCAAATACCTTTTTCTTATAAATCTTGCATCAAATCTTGCATTAGAGTGATTTATCAACTTTATGGTATTTTATTATTTATTTATTTACTTGCTGCTCATCTCATAATAAAACATTCTGGCTCTCTTACAACATTAACATACTAAAACTCTAGATATAATCAACCAATTGACTATTTTATCAATATATTTTTTTCAGTATGTGACTGACAAATTTTGCTGACCTTTTTTGTGGGTAACCCCTGTTCTTTAATTAAGGATATTTGCAAGTTAGAGAACTGTAGAAGAAAAAGAAATCAAATGTGAAAAGATCACATGGAATAAGACACTAAATTGTCTGCTTTTAAAATTGTTTCAATTCTAGTTCCATCCCTTTTTGGAGAAGAATGAGTTTTGCAATCTTTCCTACTTTAAATTCTACATGGGTCACAATGGAGATGTAGCAGGAGATCTGAGCATCACAAGCTTCTTGGTTCTCCCCAAGGAGGATCCCATGAAAGAGATTCTGGGGAGTTTTGAAAGACAGAGTGTCAGCTTCTGCTTTGCTGTTGCTTCAGCTGCCATTGAAACAGGGAGGGAGGGCATAGTATTTGGGTGGGGTTACTTATTGTGCTGGAGGAAGATTCTGGAGGTCTTTGGATGCACGTACTACGCATGCATGGATGTTTCCCGCCTGGGTTAACGGCACCGACATTCCATCTTCGTGATGTCTTTTGAAGTTATCTCACACCTGACACTTGAAGGACTTATGATTGGACTAGGCCTATGATGCCAGGGGGAGTGGAATGGGCTATTCTATATATCAACTGCTTTCGCACCTAATTAACCAGACTTTGCTATGCAACCGCTCTTTAACCATTTTTAATTAGTAAAAGTACATTTGATTTTCTACAAATGGAGCCTCATGGTCTTCTTTCCTAATTATTAAATGGAGAGGTGCTGACAAGTAGCAAAGTCTCAAACCCACCTTTCCAGGAGATCAACATCTACCGTGGAGGGTGCAAATGTCTTCGCCAGCCAGAGAAGAAAAGGAGGCAGAACTCCCTGCTGAGGAAGAACGTCCTCCCCCCGAACTCTCGCTTCATGAAGATTTGTGTCAACTGCAGATATCAAGCCTGGCTGATCCACCTCCCCCCAGGTGGTCTACCTCGGTAGGACAAAGAGAGGAAGGGGCCAGCTGGGATGCGGGGGTTACAGAAGAAGACCCCAACAAAGACCGCTGGAGGCGGGAGCCGAAAGGAGACCCCAGGAGAGAGATCTACCTGATTACTGGGGACAAAGGTACTTTGGGCAAATAGGTGGGGAAGATGAAGAGGTCAGGAGGGGCTGGGGCCGAGAAAACCCACGCGCTGATTCACCCCCCCCCTCAAGCTGACTCACCCCCTGCAGCTGGGGCTTTTGCCGGAGTAGGGGGCCCACCTCCCAGGAGACGCAGAATGGCTAAGATTCCACCCTTGCCTGTGAGATATGATGGAAGCCCTGCGAAGCTGGGGTCTTTTATCATGCAAATCTTTAATTACATGGAAATCTACGGCCCAGATTTTGAATCAGATACTATGAGGATAAGAATGATTTTACTATCCTTAGACGGTGAAGCGTCTGACTGGAGTGCTGGTTTACATCAGTCAGCTTCCCCCCTCCTGAGGAATTTTAATAGGTTTATGGAGGCCTTCAAAAGGCGCTTTGATGACCCCCTTACTGAAAAAAAAAGCAAGTTGAAATTTATAACCCTCGAACAAGACGACAGACCGGTGGCCCAGTATATTCAAGAGTTTCAACGCCTTTCTCAGTACATGAGAGGGTGGAGTGAGGAGGCACTTTTGGACAAATTTGCTTTGGGCCTAGATGAAGATATCTATCAGCAATGTGTCAATCGAAATCTCCCCAGACGCTTAACTATTTGGTTTGAGCACGCTGCTGACATTGAGCTGGATTTGGCCAGGCTCCGTTGCGCTAAAGAGGAGAGACGCAAAAGAAAGGAGCAAGCTGCAAAAACCACCATCCCCCTAGCCGGAAAGCCCCTTTTGGAGGGAAGGGAGAGGGGAGATCCAGACCAATAACGTGTTTCCGTTGCGGGAAATTAGGCCATCGCGCCCCAGACTGCCGTGCTAAATTACCAACAACCTCCCAACCCCCATCCAAGCGAGAGGAGAAATCTGGCAAGTCCTCGGACAAGAGGAAGAAGGAAGCTGCCTTCGCTATGGATTCCAGACCCCCTCGCTTCAGCCACGCCTTGGAGGGAGAAGCGGATGCCTCCCCTACCTCTTCTGACGACTCAGATGATGACACATCGCCTCGCTGGGTGAGTTCAAACAAGGGCCCCATGCTAATCCCCATAGAGTTAAAAGTGCTGCCCGATGGGAAACCAGAGTCCCTACACGCCTTGCTTGACTCAGGGTGCTCCCGGTCAATGATCAATCCTGCTATGGTGGAGAAGTTGGGCCTCAAATTACGTACTTTAAAAACCCCCATTGTTTTTTGCCAAATAGATGGGTCCATTGCGGGGGGGGACCCACTCATTTCTTTACTGAGCCCTTGGAAATGAAAATGGGCTCCCACACTGAACTCATCTCCTTCATTGTGGCCCCGGGGATGGACAGGCCTCTCATTTTGGGCCTACCCTGGCTTCGGAAATGGAACCCTCGCATAAATTGGAGGGAAGGCTGGTTACGCATTCGTACAGCTCAGCCCCCGGAAGGGGAGGGCGTTCCCGATAAACCTGTTAATTGTGATCCTGAGGTGGCTGCCAGAGGGCAGGAGAGGATTGAAGGAGAGGAAAAAATTCCTAAAGTGTATTGGGACCTGAGGGAAGTTTTCAGTGAGAAGTCTTCCGACAAGCTTCCGCCCCACAGGCCTACTGATTGCTCCATTGACATTCTACCCGGGGTTAAGCTACCAAAACCCCAAATATATTCCATGTCACCCAGGGAGATGGAGGAAATGCGAAATTTCATAGATAAAAACTTGAGCCGGGGATTCATTGAACCTGCTCGCCCCAAAGTTGCTGCCCCTGTGCTTTCCCGCAAGTGGCGTAATCGCATCCAATACTTGGTCGCTTGGAAGCATTTCCCTCCCTCTCATACCAAGTGGGTTGACAAGTCCCATGTTCGTGCCCCCCGACTGCTTCGGAGGTTTTATGAGGCGTATCCTGATAAACCCTAATTTCTCTCTTTCCCCTCCCTGTTTCTCTTTGTGTTTTGTTGTTCGTCTGTTTGTCTGTGTTTTTTTTTTCCCCTAGGCCTGACAGCCTTTTTTCCGGGGGATGGCCGGATGTCAGCTTCTGCTTTGCTGTTGCTTCAGCTGCCATTGAAACGGGGAAGGAGGGCATAGTATTTGGGTGGGGTTACTTATTGTGCTGGAGGAAGATTCTGGAGGTCTTTGGATGCACGTACTACGCATGCGTGGATGTTTCCCACCTGGGTTAACGGCACCGACATTCCATCTTCGTGATGTCTTTTGAAGTTATCTCACACCTGACACTTGAAGGACTTATGATTGGACTAGGCCTATGATGCCAGGGGGAGTGGAATGGGCTATTCTATATATCAACTGCTTTCGCGCCTAATTAACCAGACTTTGCTATGCAACTGCTCTTTAACCATTTTTAATTAGTAAAAGTACATTTGATTTTCTACAAATGGAGCCTCATGGTCTTCTTTCCTAATTATTAAATGGAGAGGTGAGGTGCTGACACAGAGACTTGTTATCAACCAAGGTGTTATTTCACAACTAAAGTTGCACAACAAGGTGATTGTGGTGTCTTCTCTGTTTTCCAAATGCTGAGGATCCATTTCAAGTGGGCTAAACCTAGTCATCAAGGAGATTGACCTTCATTGAGAATTGAATCTGGGAAGCAGGAAAAAAAATATAGTTTTCTTGGGTTACTTGTTAGGCTTTAGTATTGTCCCATTCTGTGTAGCACCTACAATTCAGTATCTACATCAAACTTTTGGGAAATGTGCATGTGCTGTTCCTTCTACACAAATAACAAATAAGAAAACAATATTATTCTTTAATGCCTTAATTCACATTGGGAGTGAAGTAGATGAACTTGAATCATGCCTGGGTGGAGGTCCCATTGGTCCATTGGGAAGTCAGCTTCATTTTGTCCTGTATGGGGAAACTATTGACTGAAACAGATGATTCATCATCTGTGATGACTTTAGATACATACATGTATGTAAAATCATATATATGTATGTATGTATCCATGCATGTTTGTATGTATAGATAATGAGTCCTATTTCTTCTTTGGCATTGATTGTATTTTTCAATTAGTCTCTGCCTCAGTCCATATGTGTGGAAAGTTGCCATCCTGGATTTGTCAAGAGAGCTCGAAAAGGAGAGCCGGTTTGCTGCTATGACTGCATTCCTTGTCCAGAGGGGACTATCTCCACTCAGGAAGGTGGGTCTCTCTGAAGAAAATGGAGGGGTTTGTGGAAGTGTATCCATCACGAGTGTTTTGATGAAACTACTGTAGATGTTGAAACACACATTTAACTGGTTAAAATTTACAAAATGCAGTTTCTTATCAAAGGGGAAGAAGAGCAAAGAGACTTTGGATGGGGGATAGATCCAGTATGTTAATGTGCCATCTGACATGATACAGGAACTTTCCCTTGAAAAATTAATTGATTCATTATTCATAAGAATGTAGGTTCCTATGAAGGTTCTTCACATTATCATTAAAGAATTAGAATTTTCCCCAATTTCCCAGACTATTAAAAAGATATTAAGATGCATCTTGCAAAATGTTCTTGATAGCAGGTATGTGCTATCAAGTGCACAGTATCTTGAAAAGTAAAAGGGCCTAATATTGATTTTATTTGCTTTTATCAAATACAGAAAATGCCAACTGTCATAAAATGGTCCTTCTTGAAATGTAAAAAAAGAAACTCTTAAAAGGGGTCTTTTCCTTTTCACAGATGCTGAAAAATGCACCAAGTGTCCAGATGATAAATATCCAAATGAGGGCCAAGTCCAATGTATCCCCAAAGTTACAACCTTCCTCTCCTATGGAGAATATCTGGGATTCATCCTGATCTCTTTTGCTCTACTTCTGTTCCTAATCACAGGCCTTGTTTTAGTCATATTCCTTAAATACAGAGAAACTCCCATTGTCAAAGCCAACAACCGGGATCTCTCTTACATCCTCCTGGTCTCCCTCCTGCTTTGCTTCTTGTCTTCTTTTCTCTTCATTGGTCAACCAAGGAAAGCCACTTGCTTTCTCCGACAAACCGTTTTTGGCATCATTTTCTCAGTTGCCATTTCTTCACTCTTGGCCAAAACAATCACAGTAATGCTGGCTTTTCTGGCCACAAAACCAGGAAACCAAGTGAAGAGATGGTTGGGAAAGAGTTTGGCCAACTCCATCATCCTTTCTTGCTCTGCTATACAAATTATCATCTGCTCCATCTGGCTGGGAGTTTTTCCACCATTCCTTGACTCTGACTTTCACTCCCAGTCTGGAAAGATCATCCTGCAATGCAATGAAGGCTCTGTTGTCATGTTCTACATCACCCTCAGCTACATGGGCTTCCTGGCCACTATTTGCTTTACATTGGCTTTCCTGGCCAGGAATCTGCCTGGAGCCTTCAATGAAGCCAAACTGATCACCTTCAGCATGCTGGTATTCTGTAGTGTCTGGGTGTCCTTCCTGCCCACCTACCTGAGCACCAAAGGGAAAGACATGGTGGCTGTTGAGGTCTTCTCCATATTGGCCTCCAGTGCTGGTCTGTTGGACTGCATCTTCATCCCCAAGTGTTACATTATCATTCTGAGACCAGACCTGAATACAAAGGAGCAGCTTACAACCAGAAGAAATACAGAAATGTGAGACAGAGGAATTTCAACTATCAAGAGTTTCCAACAGACCAAACTTAGAAAATGGTGCAAACTGCTCTCCATACCTAAGTGGGCCAATTATTTTACTTGAAATAATTAAAGTTTGGCTGGAAGATAGCGTCCTTTAATTTTTGTTTATTGGAATCCTTTTGTTCTTCATTTCATAGTTTATCTGAGGCTTAAAATGTCACACACAGGTATTTGAAACATGACACTTGTATAATGAGAATCATCTTTATATGCCATAAATAATTTGAGGGAGGCTTTAAAATCCCCTTTTTATAATTATATCATAGCTTATCTGAAATTCGGGTTCTTTACAAGAACTGCACTTGGGTTTCTTCTGGACTGAGGATCTCAGCTTTAGCAGCATAAGGAAAATATCGAAACATTTCCCAGCCCAATTAGGAGGAGGAGAATCTGGATTGTCCAACTGGTCAATTAAATTATTTTGTAGATGCTAAACAAGAGTTAAATAAATAAATAAATAATCAAGGAGAGAAGCAACTTAGTATTAAGGAGAAATTTCCTGACAGTTAGAATATTTAATCAGTGGAACAAGTTGCCTCCAGAAGTTGTGAATGCTCCAACACTGGAAGTTTTAAAGAATATATTGAATAACCATTTGTCTAAAGTGGTGTAAGATTTCTTCCCTAGGCAGAGGGCTGGATTAGAACACCTCCAAGCTCCCTTCCAACTCTGTTATTCTACTCCATTCTACATTTTTTACCATGTACATGGTTCCAACCTTTTAGAGACCCTCTTACATGAATTAAGAGATCAGCTTTGTTAATACGTCTTTCCATAATCCATTCCTTTCATACACATCTCCTGCATGGATCTCTTTCCAACATATTCAAAGTTAAAGACTTTTTTTTAAAAAAATGAAGAATCAACAAATGTAAAAACTAATAAAAGATGAGTTTAGTTTAGTTTAGTTTAGTTTATTGTCATTGCACATGGCACAATGAAATTAACTGCCATCTTTAGAAAGAAAAGGCAGAATTACTCTATTCTGATTGGTCCCAGTTTTCTCCAATATGGGAGTTTGTGATCGTCCAGCAGTTGTTGTTTTTTTAATTAAGTTTTTATTTATTTATTTTTAATACAGCTTTACACATATTATAGAAACAAAGTGTTGACTGGATCTTACCTTTTATATCCTCTTATTTATATAATTCATTTTAAATCATAACTTGGTTTTTGCTTTCAGCCAAATTATTTTCTTCCATTATTTCCATTTTAATACTCATTTTGTCTAAACAATATCTTCAATTGCCCCTTCAAAAATTGTATCAAATTATCATTTCATATTTCCCTATTGGTCTATTTTACTATAAACAATATATATCCACTAGTTATGTTTTGACATAGAGAGCATTACTTTCAATTTTTTCTACAATTAACAATGTATTATACTTTCTTTATTTATTAGCTGCACAAAATACCAATCATACTACTATTCCATTTAATCTACTCTTTTCCCCCTTCTTCCTATTTTATCCATTTTCACAAATTCCACTTTTAATCATTTTTCTTCTTCTCCCCCTTTCTTCTAACTTCTCTCCCCCCCCACCTGTTTTTATGGCTGTGGTATCTTTTCTTCAGAATACTCATTTTTATTATTCTGGTATCTTTCCCCAGGGTTTTCCCTGTTCTCCTCCCCTTCTTGCTATCTTTTTTGGGTTTCTTTTTTAGGGGATCTCCCCCTTTGTAAATCCCAGTAAAATTATCTGTCTATATTTTATTTTTGAGTTTTCTTTCTTCCACCATATCTTGTTCCTTATTTGTGCCCTCTCTTACCCCCTCTTCTCCTATTTCTTGCCCTTTATTTTCTTTTCGATTTTCTATCTTTTTTTTTAACCAAACAATGTTTTGCATGCACTTTTCAGCATCCCAAATAATTCCTCGTACACCCACTTCTCCATTTTGCAAGTTTAACTATTTTTACAAATTTTTAAATTTTGGGGTTATGCTCAGTGGTGGGATTCAAATAATTTAACAACCGGTTCTCTACTCTAATGATTTCTTCTGACAACCAGTTCACCAAACTGCTCAGAAAGTTAACAACCGGTTCTCCCGAAGTAGTGCGAACCGGCTGAATCCCACATTTTATTGCTTATTCCACATTTTATTACACATTTATGGCTTTCCAAATTCAATTATTCAGTTTTAGCATTCATCCAGTCCAGTCTGCATTGAAGATTTTTACTCTTCCACAGTTATAAACAATTGCTGCCAAACAATGTTACAATAACAGATGACAGTTCCTGTAGCCAAAGTCACAGCTGCACTCTCACTAGGCGGTGAAGTATTTTCTGCTTACTGGTAAAAATGGCTCTCTCCAAACCACAATACAATCCCACAGCTACCTGTCAATAGCTGTGTGATCCACCAGCAGTTGTGATTCACCCACATAAAAGACAAGCTTGTAGCTTGAGACCAGGAAAATCTTCAGGGGATATATTTTTACTTTCTACCCATTCAAATCTCAGGGCCAGGGACAGATGAATTCAGTTCTAGGATCTTGAAGGAAATGGACTGACTGAACTTTTATTTTTGAAAAACCTGGAGAACTGGTGTCATGCAAGACTATTCATGGCAGGCAGAGCTCACTGTTAGTCCAGCCATCTAAAACTACTACTAAGGAAGTGCTATACCAGATATTCTGACTGAGTAACTTTTTTAGGGTTTAATACATTTTTAATGGAGTAACCTCAATATTTTAAATAGCAAATGTGGGGTGAAGGGCAATAAGGTATAGTGGTTATGAAGCTGGCTGAGAAAATGTACCCAAGGAAGGTTCCATCAACAATTCCTCTTATAAGGACCATGAACAATGTTCTACTCTGAAAATTGGATTCACCAACATTTCAGTTAATGACTTAGATGAAAGGAGAGAGGGAATATATCTTCAAACTTGGGATGGACTTCTAACACCATAGAAGATCAAAGGGTAAACTGAAGGCTTGGATGTTTTCATGAGGCTGCCTGAGTCAGGATAGGTTAAAATAAGGGTGTTTCAATGCCCATCTGGAAATACACTGAAATGAGTCTTGGAGGACTGATTTATCACATTTTGAAATAAACATCTCTAGAAGAAAAGAGGCATGAAAGCAGGAAGGCCAGAGTCTGAAATTCTGCAGAGACACACAATGCCTAGTTTGTAGACCAAACCAAGAGTTTTCTACATTAGGGCTTTCTTGCTCAGGACAGGACATAACTTTGCATTATTCCTTGTATTTGCCATTCACTGGACTAATTTCAAAGGTGACAGCTAGAAAACTCCCTGGAGAGAAAAGAAGAAATCCCCAGCACTTCCATAATTATAGGGGAGAAGTAGAGCGTCTGCCTTGGTTTCTTTGCAGACCGAAATTGAGCCTGTAAACAAGAACTCACTTCCAAAGACAAAAAAACAAAAACAAAAAAAACACTCTCCCTCTTAGTGTGTGCCATATTTTTTTAGCTGTGCAGTTAACAAAATTTTGATGTCTAATTTTTGACTGAACTTGATTTTGTTCTTAGGGACTTGCTACACTATTGCATCAATTTGTGTGTGTATGGTGATGCCCTTGAGCATTGGCTTTCAAAATAAAATAAACTTTGGCTGTAACTCAGCAGAAAATTGTTTCATTTGTGTGCCATGTTCAGGCATTAAGTAATCCCCAGGGTTTCCTCTTTAACCAGTATGCCCAGAAATGTCACATTTCTTTTTCTTCAGCCATTAATGTCATATATTCCCTCATCCCTTATAAGGATGGAGCCTTCAAACCTTTCAATTCTTGATGACTGATTTAATTCTAGCTCTTCCCTATCATTTGGAACCATATTAGATTGTTTCTCTTTTATTTCCCTCCAGAGAAATGTCTAACAATCTTTGAGTCCAATAGCTGGTTGAATTACTCAGAGATTTCTTGTGACAGGGAGAATTATCATCAAAGTTTCAGCTCTGCTCTTTGGCTGAGTCTTCCAGGAGACTTGTGGCAGACACAGGGAGTCAGATGCAGTTCACTTCTTGCTCTGACCTGTAAGGCCCTAATTGACACTCCCTTTCCTGCTTGGGAATTTGGCTTTAGGCAAAAAGAGTCACTGGATCAGTTCAGATTCTGTCTAGATTCCTTGAGCCTATCTTCTGGAATATTGGCTATTCCTGCCATCTTAGTATCATCTGAAAATTTGATAGCTTCCTCATCCATCCCCTCATGTAAATTGTTTATGAAGATGTTAAAGAGTACTGGGTCAAAAATGGAAGTTTGCAGTACTCCACAGTTTACTTCCCTCCATGAATATTTATTGTCATTAAGAACTAAACACCGAGTATGATTTGCAGCCAGTTACAAATCCATCTGAGAGTAATGCTGTCTATGCCACATTTTTCTAGTTTATCAAGATATAGGTTGTAATCTATTTTGTTGAATGCCTTGCTGACTTCTAGGTATAATATGTCCACAGCATTTTAGTTTGTTAGAAAATATTATAACCCCCCCCCCCCAAATAAAAACAGCCATTTCTCCTATGAACTGAATAAGAAAGAAAACTCAAGACAAAAAAATAAAAAGCCTTTTTTTGGGGGGGAAAGGAAACCCAGCCACTCAGTCTGAGGAATAGCCTTAGGTGGGTCTTGTTAATAAGCCTATTCACAAGCAGATACATTGTAGTCAGTGGTGGGTTGCCAATTTTTTTTACTACTGGTTAGGGTGTGCTCACATGCACTGAAGTGTCCGGGAAGATAGGCGGAGCCTCCTGCCACTGCTGCTAGTGGTTCGCCCAATTTGGTCCGAACAGGGAACAACCCACCTAAGGAGAATTACCCCAACAAAAGCCCCACATCAAATATCATCACAACCACCAAAATTTCAATAGTCCCAAAAGGTATAAAACTCATTGTATGCACCCTTTCAATCAGCTAATTAGTCTGGAACCCCACTAGGGTTTTTGGCTTCTGAAATAAAAGGTTCCACTTTCTGGCAGCTTGCTTCTGCGTCCATTTTTTTCTTCAGTGCTGATGACCTTGTCCCAGATGGAAAAATGAATCAGAGAATTTTCTTTCCACAGCTGGTCCACTATTTTAGTCACTTTGTCAAAGAATCAAATAAGATTTGTTTGGCATGATCTGTTTTTGACAAATCTAGATTGGTTTGTGGTTATAACTTTGCTTACTTTTAGCTTGTTTCTTGCTTGTTTGAATATTGATACCAGATTTTTGAACCAGGAGAAACCTTGGAAATATTTTTAGGCCTCAGAAACTCCTCCTCAATTATAGGCTGGAAGTTACACAATTACATCCATTTCATGTGTAGCCCTGTAGATTAACAGTATTCTCAAACTAAAGGGAAACTTTTTCCTTTCACCACCTCCTTCTTCTCCCCCTTCCAAACTTTATGGATGGCTCCTGTTGTTGATGCTTGGGCTGGTCACTGTTCTCTTTCCCCACCCAATTAGCCTAATTTGAGTGATCAGTTGTAGGAAGTATTTTGCACCTGCAGATTGCAATTTTGGGGCTATTTTGAGCTACTTTTAATGGTATGCACAGTTGTGGGACAATATATCAAATGGTCATGAATTATAATTGCAATATGCCCTACAGTGAAACAGATGACACTAGCCTGGCATCCTCAGTCAGGTCCAGGGGCCTCCTCCCATCTCACTGGACCACCAGCTCCTCATTCTTCAGATCTGGCATCTTGTTCCTTGCCCTACTTTCTACTTCATCTTACAAGGATCCATTTGCAAGACTAGAAGGGGGGGGCTCATGTCTTGAAATCTCCAAAATCCCCTCCCTTTAATATATGGACTTCTCAATCTCTCCTGAGCTCTTGCCATCCAGGTGCCAAAGCTTCCACCCCACACATCTTCTTCCCCATGCCTCCTTCTGCCCCACCTTTGTGGTTGGCTTCTGCAGACAGTGAACTTTTCTTCCTCAATTCATTTTTTTTTATAATTTACAATCAAATTTCCCCTCTTTCACAGGATGCCTAATTTTTCAGTATTTGACTCTCTTTTTCTATCTGTCTATTCTATTCCATGTCTACACTGCTGCTCTTACTCAAACTATTTTGGTCTGTTTATAATAAAAACATTAAAATGATATAAAAGCATTAATAAAAAATATAAGAGCAAAGCTAAAATTAAATTATTACAAATCAAAAAGGCAGGGGACCAACCCTTACATTACTAACCACCTTCATAATCTCATACCATTCTTTTATACCCCCTTATTCTGACCCCCCTCTGTCCAGTAATGAACGCAGACACAGGCTTAGCTCTTTGCCAGTCTTTATTCACAGCAATTATAATCCTGTTGGCTGAAAGCCAAGACACGACTCACTGGCAAGACGTTGGCAGCAACCCAGACTCCAACAGACACAGGAACACAAGGCAGACCAGACAAGTAGTTCTCCAGATTGCTACGAATGGTTGTGTCCTGCAAAAGGACTCCTCCCAAAGTCTCTTCTTATATACTCTCTTGGGAGGGGCCAAGCCACAATAACCTGGACTTGATTATCTCTTATGAGTCTGTCTCCATAACTGCTGCCTCCATTTCTCCGCCCTCTGTTGCCTGGCATCAGGGACAATCAGATGGCCTTTGTGCATGTCGCAGTGCCAGAAACTGGAAGAGCTGTCTTCCACTTTCCAGCGCAAGCATGTCCGCCGGCCAGCTGTTTGTTGCCCATGCACACATGCTAGTAACTGGAAGACTAGCTGACAAGCAGTCATGCATGTTCCGGAAACCAAAAGTTGATTTTCTGGCATGCACAGCCCCCCTGGGCAGCTCCTCTTCTGGATTGTGTCTCAGATGAGTCCGTGTGCACCCTTTTCGGCACTCAGTGCTGAAATGTTTGGCCATCACTGGTGTAAGGCGTGAATGTTTTCACTTTTTGTTTGAGAGTTCACATAATAATTCTCATGGGGCCATATCAGTGGTGGGTTCCGGGCGGTATGCCCCAGTATGGGCATACTGGGAGCAGAGGCCACTGTACTGGAATGGTGTTTCAGTGGGCCTGCCCGCCTGCCCATATTCTTTACCTGTTTTTAAGCCAACCAGGCCATTTGCACACATGTACACAGCATACAGCACCTGTGAGACCTTTGCCGAGCAGCTGGAGCATCGCAGGTGGTGGCATGTGCATGTGTGTGCAGCCGCATGTCCGAGGTGAGTGCCAGGCTCTGTCGCAGTGTACTAGTTGCGGTGGGATCTGGAACCCACCATTGGGCCATATCCATCTTAGTTTCATCCCACACTAGAAGTTTCCATTCACTTAGAAGGCCTCTTTCCTGGTTGAACACAGTTGACTCATAAAACGATCTCCTCATATAATGTGCATATCAAAAGCAGGAGGCATCTATTCCTTAAAGCTTCCCATAGGCTGTTCCTTGGGATCAAGTCAAATGTTGGAAAATCAAGAGTGTGACTACTCATTGTATTCTTCAGCAAGTAATACAAATATCAGCCAGAGATGTTTGGGTGTCTAATGTTCTCCTCAATAGGCCAAGTATTCAAGACACAGATCCCCTGCATCTAACTTGACAATTGAACTTAGTAGGTGGGTTGGTCTATAGCTGGTGGATTATTTCTCTCACCATGTTTATACAAGGGTACAACAATATTAATCTGGAATTGTAGCTTTATCATTAATTCAGAAAAATAGGGAGATTTCACAGCTCTGCTAGCTTTATGTCAATTCCCAGGTTATTGCCACCTTTAGTTAGGTCTACTTGGTGGATCCACAAACAAGTAAAAATAAACCCAAGCTTTCACTGGATCCATCTGGTTTGGGCTGATAAATAGACCCAGATTCCTTGCAGGGACATGCAAGACCAGTGAACTGAAAAAAACTCAGGAGCAATCTGTCCATGATGGTGGGCTGATATTCATGTCTTCCATTGCCAGTTCATGTCTCAAATGTCCTGAGACAAAAAAACCCAGACCTGGGTGAAGCCTCTTGCCTGCATGTAACAAACCATGAGTGACAAGAGCTACCCTTCCTCCTTCTCCTGGGGCACAGCCATAAATTTTATTAGTCACATTTCTGACTGAGTAGGGGCTTCTCAAAAATGGCAGATATCATCATGGATCAGCCGTGTTAAGTATCAATCTGCCATTCAAAAGTAACAGCAGAATCCAGAGCTACCAGAAATCTTGATAAGGAGGCAATTCTAGTAGAAGCTCAGGGCCATACAGTGGGATTATTTTGAAATATTGAACCCAATATTTCCAAGGTCACCCTCTGCCCATTGCCATCAGATGATCCTGCTTATCTCCTAACCTTCCAGCTGAACTCTTATCTCTACCTTCTAGGCAAGAGTTCACATGCCTTTATACTCACCAGAATAAGAGAAGTAATTTGCCCAATAACCAACCCAAATAAACCTGGAATACAGAAACTCTCAACCAAACCTTCCAAGCATTTTGCAGTCTTTTGAGAGCCTCAGAGGCCAAATGGCCTGCATCTCACTAAGTGAGTACATGCAACAAGTAGAAGGATACCAAGCAGGGGTGAGCTGCTGCTGGAGTTGCTGCCGGTTCACTTCATGCACACTTTGCATTGATCATGCATGTGCAGTACAATGCAAATTGTTCTGTGCATGTGCAAGGGCCATTAAAAAGTAATAAAAAACTTGCCAGCAATGGCTGCAGAGACTGGGGAACTGGTTCAGGGGCATGGCAAGCCTGGGTTGCTGCTGGTTCAGGCGACACAGGCCAAAATACCATTACTAGTATGCCTGAACTAGTGCGAACAGTAGCAACCCACCTCTGGTACCAGGTCCCTAAAAACCAATTTCATGGTAGATGTGTTAAAAAATCAAGTCACACTCTTCAACATACTGTGGGATCCATCACCATT